>NC_136804.1:32792634-33085636 GCF_951216825.1 Electrona antarctica | reverse complement strand
ATCTCTTTAGAAAATTATATTTTGGGCGAGGTAACACAAGCTGCCTATTACTGGAACCTCTAGTGTCATGATCATGCACAGTATTACTAAAAGCAATCTGTGAATTTATGAAAACAGGAGTTTTACTACTCATGACTGTTTTGAACAACACAAGAGTATTAAAAGAGAACCTATTCTCAACTGTAAGCCAGGAGAGGCAGGCATGCATACGACTCACATTTGTTCTGAGAGGGCAACCCATTACCAACCGTGCAGCCCTGTTCTGGACAACCTGGAGTGTGTGTTGAAAAAAAACCCCGCCAATATGCACGTTTCCATGAGATCCGAGTGTACACATGCTTCGATATGTTCATGTCGATTATGCATCTTTATCTTCCCTCATTGTTTACCTGTACGCTTTTAATGACCTCATAATTTATTCAGTCTATACATTAATGACCTTGGCTGAGCGAGAGGCTATTTGTTTATTGTTTGTCCAACACTGATTGCTTTTTTTATTGTATGGCATTCATATATTGCACCTGTAAAGTTTTATTTTTACTATAGGCTCATCATGATCTGCTGAATTTATAATGACTTTGTGCAATAAGTTTTAATTTAGGAAATTAACGGTCGGGTTAATGGATGCTTTCAATAAGCGTGCATTATGGAAGTTAAAACCTGGATGGTACATTTACTCAAGTACTTACTTATCCAATTCTGAAACGGGAACCCCTTTTGGTGTTTTAAGCATTGTTATTCTTTAGCTTTTGAAAAATAGCAAATCTACAAGCTCATAGCGCGGCACCGAGTGCCGCGCTACGAGCTTGTAGATCTGCTATTTTTGAGTGGTGCAACCACTCCAAGGAACAGCAATGTCCGTGTTAACCTATGTTTGTCTGTGACTCATGTGTGACTCATGAGTACCAGTAGGGGCGCTGTCGTGCCAGAAACAGAGAGAGAGATAGTGCTGCACTGTTGCCTGCTAATGAGAGAGAGAGAGGGTGGAAGGGGGGAGTTGCACCACTCAGTTCACACGGGTGTGATTTTGAAACAGGGCGAGCTTTTTTAACTCAAATCTTTGCTTCTGGGAGGTCGCTGCAGGAACAACATATTTTCAGATGGGGGTCGGTGGCCAATTACATATCATTTTTGGGGTCCTTGACATGAAATATTGAGAACCACTGATATAGAAACATGGGTATTTCAGAAAACTGTCAGGATTTAGAAGCCATTTTTTAGGATGGATGGATGGATGGATGGATGGATGGATGGATGGTTGGTCTGGATGGATGGATGGATGGATGGTTGGTATGGATGGATGGTTGGTCTGGATGGATGGATGGATGGTTGGTCTGGATGGATGTATGGTTGGTCTGGATGGATGGATGGATGGATGGATAAACAGAGCGAATGGGGAGTGAAAATAGATAATTTAATTTGTTTATGAACGAACAGACAGTATTCCTCATTTATTTTTAAATGTGTTTTTGCGTGTAGTTTTTAGAATGAATGTCCTGGGAAAGAAAAGTCCATGCATTTGGTTTGTGAGTTTTCCTGAGAAGCTGTTAATGAGCTCTACTGTATATGCTTTCACATGTTTAACGAGCTCTGTGCCTTAATGAGGTTTGTATCTCAACGAGCGTTGCGCCTTCACACGTTGTTTGTTTAAGTGGGGCAGCAGTATAAGTCTACATGTGCTGTCATACTAAAAGGATTATGTTAAAAACTACTACTAGTACTACTACTGCTACTACTGTCCAAATGTTAAATACTACAATGTGACCATAGTTCCTGGGTCAACACACACTCACTTCCCAAAACGTATAAGATATTGTGACATCTTGGTACAAATGTGACAAAATGTCAAACGGTGCCTTTCCCCGGGACACTCCAGGAATGCAGAAGTGCAGTTCTCAAACCCAAGACATAATAGTGTCTGTCAAAAAACAAAACAAAGGAGACATCTAAAGCAGACTTGAGACACGAGAGGCACCGCCGAGCGAGTCTACAGGCGAGTTAGTCGCCATGCCGAGTGTTGTTAAGTCCACTTGAGCCGACTCGGCGCCGTTCAAGTTGATGTCAAATGTCACCCGTTTGATTTATTGGGAGTGAGAATGCGTAGTTGGGTCGGTAGGCAACCTCGCATCACCAGACTTTCCACGTCGGAGGAAAGCCTGTTCTGTGTTCCTAAATGGCCTGTGTGGTCCGGTCTAGGTGTGGTTTAGACCTGTGTGGTCCGGTCTAGATCTGTGTGGTCCGGTCTAGGTGTGGTTTAGACCTATGTGGTCCCGGTCTAGGTGTGGTTTAGACCTGTGTGGTCCCGGTCTAGGTGTGGTTTAGACCTGTGTGGTCCGGTCTAGGTGTGGTTTAGACCTGTGTGGTCCGGTCTAGGTGTGGTTTAGATCTGTGTGGTCCGCTCTAGGTGTGGTTTAGACCTGTGTAGTCCGGTCTAGGTGTGGTTTAGACCTGTGTGGTCCGGTCTAGGTGTGGTTTAGACCTGTGTGGTCCGGTCTAGGTGTGGTTTAGACCTGTGTGGTCCGGTCTAGGTGTGGTTTAGACCTGTGTGGTCCGGTCTAGGTGTGGTTTAGACCTGTGTGGTCCGGTCTAGGTGTGGTTTAGACCTGTGTGGTCCGGTCTAGGTGTGGTTTAGACCTGTGTGGTTTAGACCTGTGTGGTCCGGTCTAGGTGTGGTTTAGATCTGTGTGGTCCAGTCTAGGTGTGGTCCCGGTCTAGGTGTGGTTCCGGTCTAGGTGTGGTTTAGACCTGTGTGGTCCGGTCTAGGTGTGGTTTAGATCTGTGTGGTCCGCCCAGACATATTTGCGGTGCACACATGCATCATCCAATGAGAACCAGCTGGACTAGAGGACTACTGGACTAGCTTGCACATTGATTATAGACTCGGCTAGCAGCTGTTAAAAAGAGACAATAATTACGAATGAATAAATCATAATCATCATGAAGTAATCATCCATGCTGGCACAAACCAAATTACACTTTGGTGACAGTACATATATTAACCAGTTAACAGTTTTTTTTTATATTTTATTGGTAAAAAGGTCAATTGCCTTCTGTCTGTTAGAAAAGTACTGTATTTGAAGGCCCTAGTAAAATATATTGGTTCTGTTGAGAATTTATTGGCTCCTGTCTTTCCACAAAATAATAGAAAATGTTTGATAGTGGTCTTGATAAGAACCCGGCCCGATAAGCCTGATCGATAAGGTGCTCGTTATCAATAAAAGATTAACAAGCTCCATCCCTATTCATCACCATTAAGCATTAATACACTCATCAATGTGTGCCATCTACCGTGGATATTTTATAAGATCATTAAACAACGCTCCCATGCACCAACCCCTACAGCCCTACATGATCACTGGCGCTGTTATGGGAATGCATTTTATTGCATTGTAGCTAAACAAGAAACGACAGACAGACAGACAGACAGACAGACAGACAGACAGACAGTGAATATATGCAGCAGTATGTTATTAACATCAGAGTTGGTCATTTACATAAACAATAACCCACTCTGTCAATCATCACCATAGACAAGATGTTACCATAGTAACCTGGCCACCAGCACGCACGCACGCTCGCACACACACACACACACACACACACACACACACACACACACACACACACAGTCTATTGATACTGGTGTATGCAATATGAATAATTCATATTCATCAGTACTTTTCTAAATACATCCTGTAGAGAGAATGAAAGCGAGCGAGAGAGGGAGACAGAGAGAGAGAGAGTGAACTGTGAAAAGATAGGAAGTAATGAAGAGAGAGAGAGAACAGACAGACAGACAGAGACTTAGAGAGAGAGAGACAGACAGAGACAGATGGACAGACGTCTCTCTCTCTAACTCGTCTCTCTCTCTCTCTCTCTCTAACTCGTCCGTCTGTCCGGACGAGTTAGAGAGAGAGAGAGAGAACAGACAGACAGAGACTTACAGGGAGAGGGAGAGAGAGAGAGAGGGGAAGAGATAAGACTCATTATCCTGCTGCAACGTGTGCGTGCGTGCGTGCGTGCGTGCGTGCGTGCGTGCGTGCGTGCGCTACTAAACTGTTGATTCTGCTGATGTGAAACCAAACACCAGTGTTGAACCAGGAATTAGACGCATCCTTCATCACTCTGCACTAGGGACAGTAATTAGTGACAGCCCCGGCCGTCTACTGTGGGATCTGGCCAATTAGAAGACAGCCTTCACTTCCTCTGTCAACACAGCCAGGCCGTCAGACGGACAGACAAACAGCACTTTCATGCCACTTTCTTAGGGGTTATGCAATGGCACTGTCGGGTTAAAACCGGGGTTCATTTTGACAGCACATGTGGATGGTCATATTTTAGGGTCATCTGAAGAGGTCTAGTTTTAGTCGACTAAATATAAGACTAAATCATATCATAAGAGAGGGCCTATGCATAGTGACCAGGGGGAGTTGGAGAGGGCCTATGCATAGTGACCAGGGGGAGTTGCAGAGGGCCTATGCATAGTGACCAGGGAGAGTTGCAGAGGGCCTATGCATAGTGACCAGGGGGAGAGGGCCTATGCATAGTGACCAGGGGGTGTTGGAGAGGGCCTATGCATAGTGACCAGGGGGAGTTGCAGAGGCCCTATGCATAGTGACCAGGGGGAGAGGGCCTATGCATAGTGACCAGGGGGGGTTGGAGAGGGCCTATGCATAGTGACCAGGGGGAGTTGCAGAGGCCCTATGCATAGTGACCAGGGAGGGGGAGTTGCAGAGGGCCTATGCATAGTGACCAGGGGGAGTTGCAGAGGGCCTATGCATAGTGACCAGGGGGAGTTGCAGAGGGCCTATGCATAGTGACCAGGGGGAGTTGCAGAGGCCCTATGCATAGTGACCAGGGGGAGTTGGAGAGGGCCTATGCATAGTGACCAGGGGGAGTTGCAGAGGGCCTATGCATAGTGACCAGGGGGAGTTGCAGAGGCCCTATGCATAGTGACCAGGGGGAGTTGCAGAGGGCCTATGCATAGTGACCAGGGGGAGTTGCAGAGGCCCTATGCATAGTGACCAGGGGGAGTTGGAGAGGGCCTATGCATAGTGACCAGGGGGAGTTGCAGAGGGCCTATGCATAGTGACCAGGGGGAGTTGCAGAGGCTCTATGCATAGTGACCAGGGGGAGTTGCAGAGGGCCTATAGTGACATGGGGGAGTTGCAGAGGGCCTATAGTGACCAGGGGGAGTTGCAGAGGGCCTATGCATAGTGACCAGGGGGAGTTGCAGAGGGCCTATGCATAGTGACCAGGGGGAGTTGCAGAGGGCCTATAGTGACCAGGGGGAGTTGCAGAGGGCCTATGCATAGTGACCAGGGGGAGTTGCAGAGGGCCTATGCATAGTGACCAGGGGGAGTTGCAGAGGGCCTATGCATAGTGACCAGGGGGAGTTGCAGAGGGCCTATGCATAGTGACCAGGGGGAGTTGGAGAGGGCCTATGCATAATGACCAGGGGGAGTTGCAGAGGGCCTATAGTGACCAGGGGGAGTTGCAGAGGGCCTATGCATAGTGACCAGGGGGAGTTGCAGAGGGCCTATGCATAGTGACCAGGGGGAGTTGCAGAGGGCCTATGCATAGTGACCAGGGGGAGTTGGAGAGGGCCTATGCATAGTGACCAGGGGGAGTTGGAGAGGGCCTATGCATAGTGACCAGGGGGAGTTGCAGAGGGCCTATGCATAGTGACCAGGGGGAGTTGGAGAGGGCCTATGCATAGTGACCAGGGGGAGTTGCAGAGGGCCTATGCATAGTGACCAGGGGGAGTTGGAGAGGGCCTATGCATAGTGACCAGGGGGAGTTGGAGAGGGCCTATGCATAGTGACCAGGGGGAGTTGGAGAGGGCCTATGCATATTGCATATGCAAATGTTGATACAGGCTATCTCCTACTGACAGTTGTTTGCACACGCACTTTGCTACAGTATGTGTCTGGAGAGTTAATTACGTTCACACAATGTAGGCTATAGTACTAAATTAATGAACAATATTTAAAAATACATATCGTTGCTGTCGGGCAGAAACCTTGTATATCCATTTTTTTGTTATGTTTTTCCGTGCATTAATGTCCTACTTTGTCACACCAAAATGGCACAAATATATATTTTTTTTAATCCTGAAAAAGTACCAGTTTTGGACTTTCCACCCGACAGCAAAGATAATTTCTGTGGTTCCCAAACTTTTCAGCTCAGGACCAAAAAGTTACATTTTGTGCCCTCTAATGCTCTAAAAAGTACCAAAAATACATTATGAATTAACTATAAGATGAGAGCGTTTAGATGCCCAAAAGGTAGATCGTGATCTACCAGAAGATCACAAAGGCTTGGTAGGCTAGGTAGGTCACATGGCATGATCCTAAAAATGTAATTTAAATATAAAAAATGAATGAATATATGAATATAAAAATGGCATCTGACACTGACTTACTTGTTTGACAAGAAAAAAGAAACCCTACCAATTCCATTTTCCCTCCATTTCCCATTCTTTTTTTATTGGGTGGTTGAGTGGTTACATACATTCTTGAATACATATTGATACACAATATCGTTTCCCATTCTTATGTCTTACTGTATGTACAGTAGCCCCGGCCGATACTGCCGTGAGCTGCCTATGCCATAGAAAGCATAGGTGGACCCCAGGCTATAGAATTAAGGTGACTTACTTGATTGACAAGAAGAAGAAAAACCTACCAATTCCATTTTCCTTCCATTTCCCATTCCAAGTGTTTGTCTGTCTTAAGGCCTATTCATAGTCTGGATTTTCGGTGGTGAGGTGACCACTGTTCCGGTGGTGAGCTGACCACCGGTCAGCTTTACTGGTGAGTAAAAACAGAGAGAAGGGCTGGAGCAGTGGCGGTGGTTTGCTCTTCACCGCGGCTCGTGACGTCATGTTGTAGTTTGGTGGTCACCTAACCACCGAAAATCCAGACTATGTATGAGCCTTTACGGTATGTAACGCTAGTGCCACTATCCCAAAGCCCCAAAGCCCACTCGGGTGCATTTTTAAACACATTTCAGCAATGGGATAATTTCTTTGTGGTTAGATCTTGTTGAGCTGGTCATTTTCAAAGTGTCTCTCGGGTCAAAACAATGTGGGCACCCCTGTTGTACTTGTAGATCAACCACATCTGAACTAATAAACAAAACAACAGCGTCATAGTGTTACTTTCTGCAAAAAGTTACAAAGTTTCGAATCAATTTGGAAATCTTACCTTTCACGAAAATGTATAGGCTATTTGAAAAAAGTAACACTAATGACATTTGCATCCACCCACTAGTACATCTACGAGCTCACAACATGTCACAACACAACTTGAATTAAAGACGGCCTACTCTCGATACAGCATTGTGTAGAAGGTCTTGCAAGGTAATATAGTCCACGCTGATCCTCTTTAGAAAGATTATGTTCTGTTGAACCTTTTTTCTTTGGTGTTGCGAGAGCTCAGAAAAGGCCTTTGGACGCTTCAACAGTAAAAAGAAAAGAGTGAAAGTGCTGACTTTCTGTCTCTGTGTTCCATGAATAAAACTCACAGCAAGCTGAAAGCTCAGCACTTTGTTCCCCAAAACTCCCAAATCATTGCTTTTGTTTTCCGGTGGTTCACATCAAGGTTATTATTCGTATTTAGTTATTTTTCTCACGTGTCTGTGCTAATTTAGCACCGTCCATCATGTGACATCATTTCCATATAATCAGTCAAATACAGTTCACTCCTGCTGCCCTACAAAGCCAACGTGCAGTAACTATGGGGTGGGAAAAAGGACTGATATAGTATTGTCATTGACTCATTGTACAAGACAACGAAATGTATTTGCAATCCAGCTCAAGTGCATTTAACACTAGGATGTCTGAAAAAATGCACTACTACTATTACGGCTAACGGTCAGGATGACCGTGTTTTTCGTGATATTTGATTGGCCATTCTCTCCCCCACTGTCTAATGATCTTCACACCTCTCTGCACCCGTTGACGGCTTGCCATTGTCTTCTAAATGTTACATTCCAACTAATCAAGGCAGCAGTTTCAACTCGACAGGACAACTCAAGTTATTTTTTATTTCAGTTTACCAAACTATAATTATAGTGACTGTGAGCGCTATATTGAATACCCTTGCGCAGCAAACACTGTCCGACTTTGTATTGAGCCAATAAAATAGGCTACCACACGTTATTGCCTTATTAGTTATATATTGTCATTTTTATATAGAGGGGGAAACATCGATGTAATTAATATATATTTGATTGATTGTGCCAAAAAAAGGAAAGAGCTGTGCGTGCGTGCGTGCAAATCAGAAAAGTTTACAGACAAAGGAGTTGGGAGTTGGGAGTTTGGGAGCGGCTAGCCTTCTATATAATGCTGCGCACATATTAGCCTATATATATTTTAAAAATACCCAGCATAATTTTTGGGAAGGCTAAGCCTGGCCTAGCCTTACATACCCGCTGCCTACGATCGATTTAATTTATATATATTTGATTTATTGTGCCAGCAGAGAGGTCCGTAGCAGCAGCACGGTTTATATATATACACCATAGGATAGATCAAGTCATGTGACGCATCACCGCCACAAATACTGCTACAGCGTTATCTAAAATGCACTTCTGCATACCTCACCGTCAGTTACTTGGATATTCTCTCCCTCTTCACGAGAGAGGGGGAGAGAAAAAAAGAGAGCCGTGATGCGTGGAAATCAGTTCCACTGGTCGCGTGCAGAAAAGTTTACAGACAAAGAAGGACGGACAGAACTGTTCTTCTGACTGACAAAACATTTAGAAGTTCGGGACGTCTATCGGGTTGGACTGATTTCAAACACTGTCATTTTTATTTGGCATCGCGCATCGGCAAGCATTCTCGCTCCAAGGAAAGGAAATGTCGGTCGGGTCAAACAGACCATGCTATAAACTTTATTATTCCAGGATAATTGATTCATTTTTATCATCGCCACCTTACATAATTATGCTATAAAGATGGCGTGTATAGTCAACATGTATTTATATCTATTGAGCTATGCGCTTGGTGGAAACAATACCACACACCATATTTATTTTTCCGTTTCGAGAAATAAAGTCAGACATCGTTATTTCTGCAAACCGCATATAACAAATATAACATCTAAAACAACATTTAGTTTATGTACATTCGTAATGTAAGTTTGCCTAGATACATGTGGAAGTAGTTGGAATGCAAATGACACATTAGCTTGAACAATGCCCGTCTCCAGCCGGGAGGGAGGTGTGAACTTCACTGCTTGCGGGGGAGAAAGGGTGAGAGTCTATGAGCGGTCCCACGGACCGAAAAAGAGCAGACATTTTAGTAGAATTATGTCTAAAATCATATTTCCAAAACGTTTCAGATGAAAAAAAAAACAGATGGTTTGAATCGAACATTTAGAAAAAGTCATGCAAGGGGAACTTTCTCAGGACTTCATGGGCAAAGAAAATCCACTTCAAAATATCAAAATCGGTCAGCCAGACCGCTCCGACACGCTAGTGTTAAGACATATTGCACAGTAAGTCCCTTTAGTCCATAAAGTGTCAAGTGTCAGAGTTCAAGTGTCAGTGTTTAAAGCTATGACTGCTCTGGGGTAAAAACTATTTTTCAGTCTGTTCGTCCTTGCATTGATGACCTTATAGCGCCTCCCTGAGGGCATCCGTTGCAGCAGGTGATGACCTGGGTGGGATGAGTCCTTGAGGATGCTGTTGGCTCTACAGTGTCTAGTGTCTCTTGTCTCCTCCAGAGATGGAAGAGGACATGCCATGATCCTCTGGGCCGTGTTTATGACCCCTGAAGTGAATTTCTTTCTGCCACCGTGCAGAAGGACAGTAGCACATTCTCCATTAGGTCCATTTTCCTCAGCAAAAAATACAGTCTCTGTTGACCTTTTTTTCTGGAGCGCAGTGGTGTTTGTTTTCCAGGTCATGTTGTCCGAGATGTTCATGCCCAGGAACCTGAAGTCTGAGACCCTTTCCAACCTCATCTCCCTTGATGTAGATATAGGCTGGATAGGCTGAATATTCTTCCTCCTGAAGTCAACTATCAGCTCCTTGGTCTTGGAGGTGTTGAGCATGAGGTTGTTCATCTCACACCATTCTGTGACAGCGCTTGCACCTCTTCCCTATACGCAGTCTCATCCCCTTCTGCAATGAGTCCCACCACTGTGGTGTCATCCGCAAAACTTGAGGATGGCATTACTCGGATGGATGGGAGTACAGTCGTGGGTGTAGAGAGTGTAGAGTAGGGGGCTCAACACACAGCCCTGTGGAGCACCAGCTGAGGAGAGATTGGGGTTGTGTTGTCAACAATGTTTCAACTGGTCAGTCAAATGAGGTATCGGCAAATAAGTGATATTACACTAATTGTAAATTATGTTCTTGAGGTAGTTGTTTATCCCCCAAAATCACGAAGGCTAATTTGACCTTTAGATATACGCAAATACGTTGGTGTGTCCAAACACGTATAGTTACTGCACGGTGGCTTTGTAGGGCAATATAGTAGACCATGTCACTGGTTCTCAAGCCTTTTCATGTATAGGACATAGGATTTTTTTTTGTTATATTAGTTTTTATTGGATTTTTTATAGACATGACAAAACAAGACATACATAACAAATACACCAGACTGGGCAATGTATAAGAAACGAGTGGCGGACCTATCGTGATGACTGATGGGATAGCATGGGCCTATTATATATGAACACAGCATGGGCCATTATGAACACAACAATCGTGAAACATCAACAGGGGGGGATGCAGAGCAGCAGCCATACAGAGCATTAACATCAACAGACGCACAGCAGGGCAATCAGTCTAGGAGTTACACAGTTGAATCAAGGTGAGCTGTAATAGGGCCCCATATATATTCAAATGTTGCTAGACTGTCCTGGCCGTTGCATCGCAACCTCTCCAAATGTATCAAAGATACGAATGAAGTAAGCCATTTAGTAAAACATGGTACAGTGAGTGTCTTCCACTCAGTTAAGATCATTCTTTTAGCTACTAATGTGCCGAGCATAAGCGTTGTTGTTAAAATATTTCAAAGATATTCTACATTTGTCACATTTTATTGTTGTTGAAAATAGTCGATCTACAAGCTCTCAACACGTCGCAAGGGTTTAATAAGTCATTAAACAGATGTTGTATGCTTGGCTTATTAGCCAGGCCTGTTTTAAAGGACAACAGTGATCTGCATTTTTGGGGGGAAAGGGCCAGGGCATTCCACACTTGAGTGGCAGCGCCAGTGCTGTAGGGTATGCGCATGCTTAAAGTAAATGGCACATCGAGTGGCATAGCAACATGCAAAGTGAGTTTAACATTGTTTAACATTGTTTAATGCAATCAGATAGGACTTTTCTGTTTGGATGCATGGGTTGTCAAGGCCAGAAAGTAGTTTTTTGCCACTCAGTAGGCATCTCAGTAGGCGTCTCTTCCGGGTTTGATGATGATGTCACGCGCATACCCTCTATTGTGGCTGTGGGTGTTGCTCACTTTTTTTTAGGTAATTAGTCAGGGTACTGAGGGCATTGAGGTCAAAGCCGCATTTACAATTGAATGTCAATCCCATTTTAAATTGCTTAACTCAGAGCCAACCTAGGCTATGTACTTGGTCTGCCCTTTTTTCCCTGTACACAAAACTTCTTTACCGAAAATAGCTGCACAACACGTTCAAAGATTTCAGGCACATTTTCACGATTTTTCAAAAATAGCAGACCTACAAGCTGTCTACGAGCTTGTAGATCTGCTATTTTTCAATAGCTAAATTCCCTATCCCTATCACACATCTCTGAGGACCCCCTGTTGGTAGGTCTAGGCTTCCAATCCCTGTATAGAGCATGTTTCAGTGCTTTAATCAAATCAATATCAAGTCTGTAAACTGTAGGGTTTCATGTTTACAACCATGTCACTGTCGTTTCAGGAGAAACAGCGCTTTCTGACGGACGTCCTCCATGAGGTGATGCTATTGGATGGTTTAAGCTCCTCCCACCCCATCTCCCAGGAGGTGGTTCAGGCTTCTGACATCGACCGAGTGTTTGACTGGATCGCGTACAAGAAGGTACACACGCACACACACACGCACACACACACGACGGGGCGACTGTGGCTCAGGAGGTAGAGCAGGTCGTCCAATGATCCATGGGTCGGTGGTTCGAGTCCCGGCTCCTCCTGTCTACATGTCGAAGTGTCCTTGGGCAAGACACTGAACCCTAAATTGCTCCCGATGTGCTGGTTGGTACCTTGCATGGCTTCTGCCGCAATCGGTGTATGAATGGGTGAATGTAATGCACAATCTATGTAAAGCGCCTTGGATAAAGGCGCTATATAAATGCACCATTTACCATTTACACACACACGCACACACACGTACGTTATGCACTCGTGAAAATTACACTACTAGTGGACCCCAGGGGTCTTTAGTAAAGGAGGCACCTGGTGGTCGGTAATGGTACTACAGCATATGGCTGAAATACATCAGTAGTTCTCAATCATCTAGACTTGGGTGCTGAGGCGCTCTCTAATAAATACAATGAATATTTTAGCATGATTAACTTGATGCTAATATGACATGTATTTTAGTCGCTTCGAAGTTCAGCGTGCTCAACTACAAACAAGCTGTAGTGTTTGAACTCTGTCGGGTGCAGATTGTAAGCAATACTGACACACGTCCCTTCATCAGCGCATGGTGAAGGCCAATAGGGAGAAACGCGTTTGTTTCTGTGACTGCTGCTTCTGCATATTATGTGCTCTAACCCTTTTAGGATTCTACAAATGTCTTCAAAATCTTGACAGTTTTCTGAAAGACATCTAAAAATATGTGACCAGATTTGACTGAGGGGCTGCCATTCGTTTTTTCATGTCATATGAAAGCAGGGAATCATAGCTTCTAACTGACATGTTGGTTGTTCAGTTTGACCCACCAGATTTTGGAGACATAGCTTATAGAGTAATGTCTTACATCAAGTTGAGAAAACAGGCTTGAAACGTTCACTTCTGTGGTCTAACATTACACCTAGCTACATGTTTAAGCATGTATTTCATATTTACATGACAGCTATGACATTTATTTCAGACATTCTCTAGTATGTGAAGAGTCTGCCTGTGCTATTAACTCATTTTGGATAAAATGGCAGCCCAAATCTGGTCACATGTTGTTCCAGAGACCCCCCCCCCAGATGCAAAGTTATGTGTTAAAAAACGTTTGCCGTGAAATAATCTATATTAAAAAAAAATCGCACATTTTTACGACTTTTCAAAAAAGTGCAGCGCTCGGTGCTGCACTCGGTGCTATGAGCTTCTAGATCTGCTATTTATTTTAACTAAACTAAAGTTTAAAATAATTGGTTAAAGTCGTGAAACGCTAAAAGCGACACAGATGCGTTCCCGTCCTATATGGGTATTAACTCATTCACCGCCACCAGGGGGCGCCAAAAGTCCCAGACCGCCACCATATATATATTTTATTTTATATATTTTTATTTTTTTCAAAAAAAAAAGTCTAAAAAAAAAAAAGTCTAAAAAAAAAACTAGAAATAAATATAAAACACGAAAAACACGTCCTTGGCGCTCCAGGACATCATGAAAAAGAAGTTAAATAAGTCCTTGGCGACCATGACCATTGAGTTAAAAGACGTCCAGTGTGATTGGTGTTTGATGTCCAAATGACATGCAATTGCATGTACAGTATAGCAAGGAACAATTACCAATGTGTGTAAAATCTGTAAATACGTCAGTGCAGCTGTTCTCAACCTATGGGTCGTAGGCCGTGGGCCGGTGAACGACCGGGTCGCACATTGACAACTGAAAACAGAAAAATGTGTCCTTACCTTTTCAGTCTGTTTTATTTTGTTGTTTAAAACCCATTTTGACCAGAGATCAGATTCTAAAAATGTCTTCTACATCCTGACAGTTTTCTGAAAAAGCTATGTTTCTATGTCAGTCGTTGTCAGACCTACAAGCTCGTAGCGCGCCACTCGGTGGCGCGCTATGAGCTTGTAGATCTGCTATTTTTCAATAGCTAAAGCATAACATAATGCTAACACCAAAAGGGGTTCCCGCCCAGAATGGGTTTACACTAGCATAACTGAGAGGTCATTTTGACCTTTTATTTTTATTTTGAAGTTGATTATCTTTGCCCATGAAGCTTTCAGAAGGTTCCATGACCATCATCATTATATCATCTCAGATTTTTTTGACATCTGAAAACATTTTCTAAATAAGAATTTAAGCACATGCTACTTCTGTCACATTTTATAATAATACAACAATATATATTCCTATTCAAGGCTACCAATGCAACAGGTTATACATTATTATATAATTGGTACAGTATACATTTTTTTCCTTTTATGAAAAACCAAAGAAAGGAAAGAATAAACAGAATAAAAAGCCTCAATCCCTCCCACCCATACTGCTCAGTGACACTGCATAGAATAAATAGTAAGATGATGAAATAGTCATGGAAAACAACAACATCTGCAATGAAGATGATACAGTCAACCACATCAGTGGTATCATGTCCATTTAGTGCTTCTACTCAAATAATGGACAACAAGGGGCAGCCAAACCTTATCAAATTGTCTCTCTTTGTTTTTCAAGAACCAATGCTATACTTTCATATATTTAAATAATAATAATAATAATGGATTTTATTTATAACGCACTTTACATTCGTTAGAATCTCAAAGTGCTAAATGCCCTACAGTACTTCCAGTTGTGTAAAGTAGGCTACTGTACCGAAGTACAATTTTGAGGTATTTTTACTTTACTTTTACTCCAGTACAAATAATTGGAAAACTATAATAGTGACTTTGTAGATTTGGATTGATATTACAAAATATACATTAAATATTTATTTTTATTTTAGGTTGTATGACCTCAATTACATCCAAAAAACCTGAACTTTGAACATTCAGTGGATTTTCTGTGGTCTTTTCTCTGGGGTTTGGAAGCCTTTTGAGCCGCAATGAAAACAGGCAAAACAGTGACAACAGTGACATCTGTTGGCAAATCTCATTGACATATATGGGATTTGCAGTCTGTGACATCACAAACAGCAGGAAAATCAGAGCACTTGTTTGAGCCAGAAAACCCCAGTCCACAGAAAATCTACTGCATGTTAAAACACCCCGAACGCCCAGGGTTATTTAATCCATTAAATCATAGCGCCCAGCGATTTATATAGCAGCGGAGCACATTTAGCGACGGACCGGATGTTATCCCGGATGTGGCTGAAGTAACGGGAGGTATGATTAATTCTAACGTGACTAGCGACGGGACCGCGGTGGGCCGTCTAACACATAATCTTTTCTTAGAATTGGACGGAATGATTTAGATCAAGAGTTATTCACGTTTTAAGATTTTCGAAAATGACCTATTTCAACTTTATAATTGCACTTTAAATCAAGTGTACAATTCCAAAGGCCGCCTGCATCAGTGAATAAAACTTTGTTGCTTAGTGCAGGTGAAATTAATAAGTTCAATGTACTATTATCTGTGCTAGATGTTTTCTGCTTGAATCCTGCAATCTGTGCTCTTGGCTGCGACCTAAAAAGAAAATCCCTTTTCAATTAAAAAACACCTTTGGAGCTTTATTCAGTGAGCTGACTCTTTTCTATTGCAATGTGTGTTTCTGCCCAGCACCAAGTCAGGGAGTACCTTCTGCTTGCTAACCACTGAAACCCCATGGACTTGAGTTATTATAGGCTGCTTTCTTCCGTCAAATCTCTTTGATTTGTAGATCAGCTATTTGTTGAATGTTCCCCCCAGAATAGGTAAATAGGGTGTTCATTTATGAAAAAGATTAAATCTGAAGCGGCAATATGTTTCATTTACAAAGCAATCGTGACTCGGGATGGTGTTCCTTTCATGAACAATTTGGGCAAGAATTTACACACTTTATTTAGTGTCCAGATTGTTTTCTGTTTGCGGCAGGGTAATAGCATGCCAATGGTTGCTGTCAGCCATGCTTACTCTAGGCTACTAATTAAAGGGCTGTTGAAATATACTTTGTGCATTTTAAGCTGAGGCTGACAATTAGCCCAAAATTATTCTCCAGCAGACATTATAAAAGGTTCTTACTTATCCCTGAGGGGATATTACTTCTCTGCTTTCAGATCCGTCCTATCCCATTTTCATGCTCATTAAAATATCTTCATTTGCAGAGGTGGAAATAAGTGACTAAGTATAGTTTACATTTAACATCCATATTCTTTATGGGTATTGAGGAGAACATTCGCTAAAGATTGCAGATCTACAAGCTCACAAGAGATTTGGTGGAGAGGGAGAAAAAGCAGTCTAAGTACAACTCGGGTCCGTTTGCTAGCTTAAAGGGGAATTCCACTCATTTTCAACATTTTACAATGTCATTAATATACCTTAGAGCTGTTGTGTGGAAATAATAAAGTCCCCCCATTCTGTGTTTCCTAGAACTAGAGGTCTGAAAAAAATCACACCCGTGTGAACTGAGTGGTGTAAGGTCTTATATAGACTGAACAGCTGTGGTCTGACGTAATGAAATCACACCCGTGTGAACTGGGTGACCATAGCAACCATGCTCATTTTTTTTGGTACGAACAGACACGGGTAATTTTTTTTTGGTACGAACAGACACGGGTACAAAGCCAGTTGTTGGAGTGGTTTACACCACTCAAAAATCATTAACATGGTGAAACACATCTTGATGTCATCAAGATGTGTTTCACCATGTTAATGATTTTTTTCATAATTACAGTTCTAGGAAACACAGAATGGGGGGACTTTTTTGTTATTTCCACAAAACAGCTCTTAGGTATATTAATGACATAGTAAAATGTTGAAAATGGGTGGTTTTCCCCTTTAAGTACAATTTTGTAAGTGTAAGTGTTATTACTCAAGTATGTCAATTTTTTCATTATGCTTCCACTACATCTCAAACATGCAACCAATTAAGGCCTTTATTATTCAATAATAGCAGATCTACAAGCTCACCCCTTGTCGCATCGTGAGGCGTAACAGGGAATGCTGTGGGCGGAGTAACAGGGAAGCGTTTCATATTTCCACAGATATATTTGATATACATAACAGGACAATACAACTGCACACAAAGACATCAAAGGGGTCTTCAGCCCCTGCCATTTTACCCATCTGTATAAAAGTGACCTCTCCAGACCATGCATTATTAATTCTGGCGACAGAAATGAAAATGCCCCCTTTCCCTTTTGCCATTTGCCATTGGGTGGGAACCAATTGCAGCTTCAAGAGAATTCTTCACAGAGAACATTGCACATCTCTGTCTATATTCAGGGCAGGTGCTGGATGTCAGGCATCAAGGCAAAACATCAAGGAAGAGGAAGAACATCCGCACAACAGTTTGCCTCATGAAGACCTAGTCGGTCGAAACGTTGCAATTTGTTACTTAAAATAAAGTAAGTCTCGGAGCTCTACAAACTGGTGTGCGGATGTCCTTCCTCCTCCTTGATGTTTAGCTTCGACAGCATTGCCTTTTCCAGACTCTCCTGCACTTGAATACAGCATTATATGTTGAAAGAATTGCCCTCTGTGTAGAAATCCATGCATGCAGTTTGCACATCTCCATAATAGGCTTTATTATACTTAGGTCGCATTCACACCAGAATACTTTGCTGCGATTAAAAACGAATCCTTCTGCGTATTGTCGGAAAGTGTGCTTCATTTGGCAGGTGTGAAGGCTCATTAAAAGTCTGATTCGGATCAAACAATTAGCCCTTCACTAAATCCCACCCCAAAACGCGATTGTCCAACAATGCCAATCCAAATAGTTTAGCAACGGTTGCTATGCAGGTCAAGCTTTCTTCGCTGCTAACGTGCCTATTGGACAAGGATGGGTCGGGGAGGGACTTAAGGTGGCCTTACACTAGCCGATAATCGGGCATTTTTGACGCTTGGGGGGTGCTGAGCGCTCAAAGCGCGATCGGGATCGGCCCGATCAACATCAAGAATGTTTGATATTTGCTCTGCCCCGCTCCGATTATCCTGTAGTGTGTGGTGCTATCAGATTTCAGATTGAAAAAAATCGGCTAGTGTAAGGCCACCTTTAGTGAAGGGCTAATTGCTCATTTCTAGTTTGCCAAAAAACGGGGGGTTTCGCTTCGCTTCAAAGCGCATCTGACTTCGATTCAGTGCAGGTGTGAATGCAATCGCATCAAATAAAGGAAATGAAACGTGAGGAGTATGAGGAGTAAACACAGTTGGAGGACGAGAGGGGATATTTTACGCAGCGCAAAGATCGAGGTCGAATGAGGATAAACGTCGGATAAATCTGTTTGTGCTCCTGTCTCCGTTGTGCCTCTGCAATGTGCCCAAAAGAACAGTGTGTGCACGGCACACACACACGCACACGCACACGCACACACATACACACACACACCCCATCCAATCCCAGACGACACACTGCATCCACGTAACCCTCACTTTACGTCCTATTACTCTGGAATGAACTCCCCAACCATCTCAGAGCTGCTCCCTCTCTCCTCTCATTCAAAACCTCACTCAAAACCCACCTTCGGGATAGCTTTCCCTAGCTGAGGTCTGGTCAGGATGTCCCCTCCCCCCTTTCCCTTGTTTATCCTTTTATCTTTTTAACCCTGTACTGTTGTTGTATCTGTTATGTTTTGCTTTGTTTTTTCTTAATAAAGTCTGTTCCTAGTGTTCCTATGTAAAGCGCTTTGGGTATTTAGAAAAGCGCTATATAAATTTGAGCTATTATTATTATTATTAAGTCCTAACTATTACTCAAACTATATATTTTTTTTATGAATTGAACACATTGATAACGTTCCCTGATGCGGTTCCCTACTGCGGTTTGACACAGCCAGTGTGAAGGCAAACGCAGCAAATGAAATATGCAAGACTTTCTCCGCCCATTGGCATCGAGTCTCCCGAAGTAGAGGTGTGAATGCGACCTTAGTTGGGTGTTGCAGCGAGCCTGTTTTTGTTGTGCAACACTGTGTTAACAAAGTATGATAAGGCAAGCCCTCAAATCGCAGCCAAACCCACCCACCCACCCACACGCACATGTCGGTCTTAATTTGCGACAGGTGTGTGGAAAAACAAAGTAAAGTTCATTTCAATCTCATTTTTGTCAAGGGGGCATGTGGTTAGATGAAATTGAGTGAGAAAATGAGCTCGGTTTACTGAATAATGAAATCACAACAGAGTCATAGCAAATTTAACTTGTATTCAGTCTGTGGAGTTTTGTTCTTCCGTGAGTATCATTCTAATGTTATATTGACATGAGATTTCCTCTAAATGTGTCTCTTAACATTCTCTGCACGTCCCACAAACACTCCCATTGCACACCCTGCACCTACTAGGCGTATATGTCTGTTAGCAAAGATATATTCCCAATTATAATACTCTGTTTCCGGTGGGCACTGGCCTACTTGGAACGATACAAGTTGGAAATGAATGCCCCACCCAGTTATTATGTCGGTGTCCCTTTTATGCCCATATATGGAGTTCTTTGTCAGGCATGCCCAAATATGGAGTCTATGCAGATGTCAGAACAATCATTGTGATGTCAGAACAGGCCAGCTCCATATTTGGAGATATAGGGGTGATCCGGCCCAGATCCCGGGCAGAGGCTTTTGTGCTGGTTCTGGACAACGGTGTATCCGACCGACTCGACACTGGGCACTGCGCTCCCTGTGGGGGTGTGGGACGTGTGTGTCAAATTTGAAGTCGCTGGGGCGAACAGTTCTCGAGTTACGTGGATTACAGTACGTACGATGCTCAGTTCGGAACTCACCAAAATCAGAACGTGGCTTACTGATAACAAACTCTCATTACATCTTGGTAAAACAGAATCCATTCTGTTTGGGTCTAACCACTCCCTTAGTAGTGTAAATGACTTCAGTATCAGAATTGACGACATTGTAATTACTAGCAAAGTAGAGATTACATATCTGGGCTGTATCCTGGACAACAAGCTGACAGGTGAGGGCATGGCAACAAGGGCGATCAAAAAAGTTAATCAAAGGACAATATTCTTGGGGAGAATCTCCTCCTTTGTAAACAAGAGGGCTCTCAGAACATTAGCTGGAGCGCTTATTCAGCCCATATTTGACTACGGCTGTACCTCCTGGTTCTCTAACATCTCAATGTCACAAAAAATTAAGCTTCAAACCTCCCAGAACAAACTAATCCGACTCCTTCTAGGCCTAGGGCCCATGACCCACCTTTATGCAACACATTTTGATGGCATAGGATGGCTCCGGGTAGAAGACAGAGTCAATCAGTTGAAAATGGGGCTGACATTCAAAATTGTAAATTCAGCTCTGCCCTCTGTGCCCTCAGTCCCCATTTACTTAGCTGATTACCTCACAAAGGTGAGCAACTCTCACAGCCACAACACTAGAGGGAGTATAAATAATGATCTGGTGCCACCCACATTTAGAACAAATATGGGTAAATTCACTTTCCACAGCACTGCCAGGGTGTGGAATGCCCTGCCCCCTTCCCTGAAAACAAACAAATCACTGGCTTCCTTTAAAACCGGTCTGAAAAATCACCTGTCTAAAGGAGAGAAGATGATTGCCCAACCTCCCTATACCCCCCCTCCGAGTGATTTATTTGTATTTAGATTTTTTGGTACTTCCACCTGTACATAGTTATTATGAGACTGTGGCTCAGGAGGTAGAGCAGGTCGTCCAATGATCCATGGGTCGGCGGTTCGAATCCCGGCTCCTCCTGTCTACATGTCGAAGTGTCCTTGGGCAAGACACTGAACCCCAAATTGCTCCCGATGTGCTGGTTGGTACCTTGCATGGCTTCCGCCGCAATCGGTGTATGAATGTGTGTGTGAATGGGTGAATGTAATGCACAATCTATGTAAAGAGCATTGGATAAAGGCGCTATATAAATGCACCATTTACCATGTATTTATGTTTTTGAGATATCTTGATTATTGTCATCGTTGTGTAGTGAATGAATGCATGGGACCCGAATGGAAACAAGACCGCATGCATCCAAACAAATCTGATTGCATTAAACAACATTAAACTCACTTTACCAAGTGACTTTGCCACTCGATTTGTCACTCGATTTGCCATTCACTTTGTGCATGCGCATACCCTCTTACTAATGAGTATTAGGCTATATATAAATGTGTCAGAAAGTAATGTGTGCTATTTGTGTGTCCTACAGGGGGCAGCACTGATCAGGATGCTGGCCAACGTCATGGGACAGAAACTCTTCCAGAAAGGACTGAATGTGAGTTAATGTCTTCTCTCACCTCGTTGTTGTCCCTTTCTCTCTTTACCATCCTCCTCTCATCATCTGGGCTATGTCTGTCTCTCTCTCTCTCTCTCTCTCTCTCGCTCTCTCTCTCTCTCTCGCGCTCTCTCGCTCTCTCCTCTCTCCTCTCTCGCTCTCGCTCTCTCCTCTCTCTCTCTCCTCTCTCCTCTCTCTCTCTCTTTCTCTCTTCTCTCCTCTCTCTCTCATATTCTTTCTATTCTACCGAGCTGAATCTTGCTGACCGGCGCTGCTGCGCAGGTGGTTTTGCTGAGTCGCGGTAGTGATGTGGACCAGCAAGACTTCTGGTGACTCAGCACAACCTGCAAACGGCCTAAAGCCACCCGTGAGAAAATATAGAACATGTTGGGACGAATCCAGTTTTAACATTTACACAGAATTCAGCATGATTTCTCACTCTAGCAGTCTTTTTTATTTCTAACTCTCTCTCTCTCTCTCTCTCTCTCTCTCTCTCTCTCTCTCTCTCTCTCTCTCTCTCTCTCTCTCTCTCTCTCTCTCTCTCTCTCTCTCTCTCTCTCTCCTCTATATTTCTTCATCCATTTATCTCTATCATATAATTTAATAATTCTCACTTCATGGCTTCATTTTTGCCTATGTCTTCTAAAATCATGACAATTTTCGGAAAGATGTGAGGCACCTTTTAACGATTTTTCTAAAATAGCAGACCTACAAGTTCATAGCGCGGCGCTCGGTGCCGCGCTATGAGCTTGTAGATCTGCTATTTTTCAATAGCTAAATTATAACATAATGTATGTAACACCAAAAGGGGTTCCCGCTCAAAATGAGTTAACTCATTGCTTATATACTTATATGACTTGTCCTGCCAAGGATGACTTATATACGACATATAGCTTTTTTTTTTACACTACTAGATATGATTCACCATTTGAATCCCAGTGTAACCTGCAGGAACTCACTAAAACTGGCTTCCCATACACTTCCATGTTAGAGAAGTTTCTAGAACGCTCATACAGTATGTCTCTTCCTGTATCGTTTAACTACTGCTGTTACCACCATTACATTTTCAATTGACTTCTTTCTTTTTTCCACCCTTTTTTTTGTGGTGAACATGTGCAGCGACGAACATGAATATTCTGTGACTACTTACGCAAATACGAAAAAAAAGAAAAAAGAAGGCTGGCAGAGTGTGTGGCTAAACGCAGCCAGGAATACATCTGTCAGTCAATAAGTTTAGTTTAAAAAAGGGCCTGTAAACAGCAAAAATGCCATGTTTGGGCATTTCCTGCTGAGAGATGTGTTTTTCTGCGTGGGTGATAAACTCCCACCTGATGACTCTGTGCTCAGGTGAGACTCAGACGTCATCAGAGCCCCTGATGTCAGAGGTCTGGTGTGGTTATGAATTAATGATGTGAAGGTGCACCCGAGGTACACCAGTCTCCTAATGCTGTACCCCAGAGTATATCTATCTCTAGGCTAGAGCAGTGTTGTTTTTGTCAGCACATTTCTATTTTAGGTTAGTCATAGTCTTTGGAATGAAACTTAATTTAGTCACCTGGAATGTTTAGTCTAGTTTTAGTCGACTAAATCTACAGTTGATTCGTAATCAACTGCCGTCGTAATGACTGATTTTACACTTGCTGAAAATATCTACAAGCTCACAACGCGTCGCGCTGCGGCAATATCTCACAACTAGTAGTATTAGTCGACGAAAGCAACACTGGCCACTGATGTCAGAAGTCTGGTGTGGTTATGAATGAATGATGTCAAGGTGCACCCTGAGGTACACCAACCAGTCTCCTAAGGCTATCTATACCCCAGAGTGCATATATATCTATCTTTAGGCTACAGTATCATTATTTCAGTGCTGCACCGGTCGTTGAGAAATAACCCCCGACAGGATCTTGAAGGGGGTTATTTCTAAACAATGATCCCACTTATTGCATGGCTACCATGGCTACCATGGCTACCATGGCTACCATGGCTACCTGCGTACATTCTATATCCGTTGCATGTGCCTGCAAACAAAACAAGCCTCTGTGAATTGGTATCTGAGTCAACACACTGCGTTCTATTTAGTCCTGAGGTGACATCTCGTAGAGCGGGAGGTCCTGCTCAATCGTCCTTAGGCAGCAGGCTACAGTACATCGACCGACTGGGAAGAAGGAAAAACACGTCCGTGTTTTCGACAGCTTGATTGTTAATTAACGATGACGATATTGATATATTTGATCATGACATCGAATAGTTGCTCACTCCTTGCTTATTTTGCTGCTATAGATTAAAACATGGAATAGAAGTCGAATTTGCGTTTTCCGTAGTATGTGTTGTAATTGACAGCATAAAGAGGCAATTGGTTTAATAAATAAATAAACAACAAAGCAAAGTATTTCCTTCCTTACTGAAAGTATTCCACGTTTGTTACCAGTGCGGCCGTTCTTCCAGCGCAACTCAGTTAGTTGCCTCGGAAAAGTGTTGATCAAATAGAACACATTTTCGGTTATACTGCATTGTCTATTTCTCGCTTCAAATGTTTTCAAAGACATTCCTGAGAGCAATGTTCCGCTGTGTGAATTACATTAAATGTGTTTGTTTACATGGCTGTCATGTAAACAAACGGCATCCATTCAAGCAGCGCAGACAGGTGCTCTGAGGCTTTGATTAGACAGCTGTCTGTTATGGAGCCCATTAGTCGTTATCCAGAAATAAAATTGCACCGCTGAAACGAGCATTCACCAAGCCAAACAATAATACTTTTACTGTGTATACAACAAATGGTGTCTCTGCATCTCTCTCTCTCTCTCTCTCTCTCTCTCTCTCTCACATATGCACACACCTCCCATACACGCGATCACACAAGCTAATCTACATGAAAGTGCAGTTCCTCTCCAACTATAATGAATGCATTCGCTCAATCACACATCACTTATGTATTATGTCCTCTTATCTTACGCGATTCTGCATAACTTGAAGGTGTCGACACACCGAAGGATATTCACTTTGGTCGCTGGGTTTTGCGATGGGACAGAAGTGTTAATTCAGGCGTTCAACTAATTGCCTCTTTATGCTGTCAATTACATTATAACACATACTACGGAAACGCAAATAAAAGTTTTTGTGTGGCTTTCGCCTTTATTTTATATTTTTATGGAGGGACAGACAGTAGGCTGACAGGAAATGGGGAGAGAGATGGGGGGGGGGGAGACATGCAGTAAAGGCCGTTGGGATCGGGAGTCGAACCCGCGGCACACTGCCAGACTGGATTACCAGCCAAGGTGCCTTGACCACTGAGCCATGGCCCAGGCCCGCAAATTCGACTTCTATTCTATGTTTTAATCTATAGCAGCAAAATAAGCAAGGAGTGAGCAACTATTCTATTTCATGATCAAATATATCAATATCGGCATCGTTAACAATCGAGCTGTCGAAAACACGGACGTGTTTTTCCTTCTTCCCAGTCGGTCGATATACTGTAGCCTGCTGCCTAAGGACGATTGAGCAGGACCTCCCGCTCTACGAGACGTCACCTCAGGACTCGGGAGTGAATAGAACGCAGCGTGTTGACTCAGATACCAATTCACAGAGGCTTGTTCTGTTTGCAGGCACATGCAACGGATATAGAATGTACACAGGAACCCCTCCAGCATTCATTTAATACTTCTATTTTGTACACTCTTACACTCAAGAACTCAAGAATACCCAAGATGGTTGTTGTGAATGTGTGTGTAGCAGCTAACAATAGCCAAACCACTCTAGAGTCGATCGACAACAACGGGAGGTAAGAATAAATCTATCGCGACTAGCGACTGGACCGCGGAGGGCCGTCTAACACAGGATCTTTTTTCATAATTAGACGGGATGATTTAGATTGCGAGTTAATAATGTTTTAAGATTTTCGTTTTCATCAGCTAAACTGGTTCTTATCAGTGTTGTCTAGAAATGTGTCTACTTCAGCGAATACACCATCTTCAAATTTACGGTTCCGAAAAGCAATCAATGCTATAAAAATGGTGTGTATATATTGCAAACAGATAGCTTCTCATGCACATCCAGGTGGGGGAGGTGCTGCATGGTAGGCAAGGTGTAAATTCAGGCCAAAGAGAACTTCCCCAGGGAAAGGAAGGGACCGCACACTCCAGAGACTCAGGACAAGATTACTTATGCTTCATTTTTTATTGCATGCCGCGTTTCGCCGTTTGGCTTCGTCATACATGTATGCAAGCACCTGACGAAGCCAAAACGGCGAAATGCGTCGTGCAATAAAAAATAAGTAATCTTGTCCTGAGTCTCTGGAGTGTGCGGTCCCTTCCTTTCCCTGGGGAAGTTATCTTTGGCCTGCATTGGTTTACATTGTGTACGGTAAACAATTATACGAATTAGCGATTGTCAAAGTAGTACCCCATCTCCAGTCGCAGGGGGAGCACTCCCTATACGATCACTGCACCAGAGCCCGCTTGACCGCGCACCTGTATCCGCTCAAGCCTAATTTATGCTCCACCAATGCGAAGGTGTTGCACGTAGAGCACGGACAAGAACAGCATACCTCTAAGGCTCTGAGCTCACAACGGTCACGTCCGCGACATGATGTGAGCTTGTTTGTCAGCTATTCTCGGCTCGCAATAGCGTTTGCGGTGTGTATAAGTATATTTGTATCGCTAGGAGCGTCTCAACCACCACAGTGGAGGTTGAATGAACTGAAACCAGCGCTTCCCAAAACTACAGGTTCTGTTGGGAATTGATTACATGAAACCACTGCCCTGCAGTCTCGTTGTTTGTAAACAAAAAATAATCCATCTATAGTGTGTGTGTGTGGCTTCAAACATGGTCTGTAGAAACCAATGGTGATGTCACTGTTCCTGTGTCCATCTTTCGTTACAGTCTATGGAACACAACTTTAATTTATTTTCTGTATTGTCCTGGAGAACAGAGAGAGGAGGCGGCGGTTGTTAATATGCAGAGTTCTCGAAGACCAAAGTGGCGCGGGAGAGTAGAGGAGAGAAACGTGATGTTGAGAACAGAGAAGTTATCACGTTTCCATCTGACAACTTGACCTCAATTAACCTATTCTGTGTGTGTGTGTGTGTGTCTATGTGTCTGTGTGTCTGTGTGCGTGTTTGTCTGTGTGTGTGTGTGGAAAAGCTATCAACTAAGACTCTTGCGGGAGATATAGAGAGAATAGAATGTCAAGCACCATTATAGACGAGAGGAGAGCAGACGGGAAGAGGGAATGGGAGAGGAGAAAAGATTAGAGGACAGGAGTGGAGATAATGAGAGAAGAGTGGATAATGGAAAGAGAGAGGAGAGGAGAGGAGAGGGGGAGAGAGGAGAGGGGGAGAGAGGAGAGGTCGCACAACTAACCCGTTGAGTGGTGAAATAAAACGCAGCTATCTTCTGTTATCTTGTTCTGCGTGTGAGCGTGCGTGCATGCGTGCGTGCGTGCGTGCGTGCATGCGTGCGTGAGAACAGGTCATGACTTTGGTGAGCTATAATCTCACAATAACATGTGTTATTATATCTCTTGTTATTATCTATCTCGTTCTCTTCTCCTCTCTATTATTCTCTCTCCCATTTAAATTCAATGTTTCATTGCAATGAATATCCTTCTTCCCTAATTGTAAAAGTGGTGCAAAGGAGTATGCACGTTTATCCTTTCGTCGTCTTCTACCAAACGCCTCTGTTCGCACACATCTCTCCATGCACAAATACTAACGCATGCCATAGGAAACAAAACGCACTACATTGCATCCTTCCAACGTGCATATTTACCGTACTGTTTGCATTTGTACCACATACTATGTTATTGTGCAACATTTTACCATAGGTGCTGTGATGCAAATGAAATCACATTTTCCTCATTCACCGCCCCCTGCACGCGCGCACACGCACACACATGTCCCTCATGGACAGCTGGGAACCATAACCAACTGGACACTAGGGACATGTGGCCACCTGGATGAGCGGGCAGCTGGACAACTGGGCAACTATAGAAGCTTGTAGAAGCACAACTAGAAGCTTGATGTACACAATGTTATTTATAGCATGTAGTTTGGCAGATCCTATGGGTTCAGATGCTATAGAGACGATACATTTTACTTGCTGCAGTCCACCTATGGGCCGTTCACACCTGAGAGACAGCTGTCTCCTGGGTGTCTCCTGCTGCAGTCTACCTGGGGGCCGTTCACACCTGAGAGACAGCTGTCTCCTGGGTGTCTCCTGCTTCAGTCTACCTATGGGCCGTTCACACCTGAGAGACAGCTGTCTCCTGGGTGTCTCTTGCTGCAGTCTACCTGGGGGCCGTTCACACCTGAGAGACAGCTGTCTCCTGGGTGTCTCCTGCTGCAGTCTACCTGGGGGCCGTTCACACCTGAGAGACAGCTGTCTCCTGCTGCAGTCTACCTGGGGGCCGTTCACACCTGAGAGACAGCTGTCTCCTGGGTGTCTCCTGCTGCAGTCTACCTGGGGGCCGTTCACACCTGAGAGACAGCTGTCTCCTGGGTGTCTCCTGCTGCAGTCTACCTGGGGGCCGTTCACACCTGAGAGACAGCTGTCTCCTGGGTGTCTCCTGCTGCAGTCTACCTGGAGGCCGTTCACACCTGAGAGACAGCTGTCTCCTGGGTGTCTCCTGCTGCAGTCTACCTGGGGGCCGTTCACACCTGAGAGACAGCTGTCTCCTGGGTGTCTCCTGCTGTAGTCTACCTATGGGCCGTTCACACCTGAGAGACAGCTGTCTCCTGGGTGTCTCCTGCTGCAGTCTACCTGGAGGCCGTTCACACCTGAGAGACAGCTGTCTCCTGGGTGTCAACTGCTGCAGTCTACCCGTTCACACCTGAGAGACAGCTGTCTCCTGGGTGTCTCCTGCTGCAGTCTGGGCCGTTCACACCTGAGAGACAGCTGTCTCCTGGGTGTCTCCTGCTGCAGTCTACCTGGGGGCCGTTCACACCTGAGAGACAGCTGTCTCCTGGGTGTCTCCTGCATGTGTCTTCTGTGTGTCGCAAGCTCGCTATATTCTTTTTCAATGGGAGTCACATGGTTTGACGAGACAACCTTGTTCCATGGGGAGGGGGAGGGCAGAAGACAGCCGGGGAGCAAGCTTAATTGTGACACAGCTGTCTCTTATACTGTAGGATGTGAACGGCCCCTTATGTGACTATATTTACCTTGTTGTTTATTGAGTAGAGTTCATGGCATCTACTCTGATCTTGCACTTGTAAGTTACAGTAAATGCCTAACAATAATGGGCCTGTGCTCTGTAGCGTCTGTTTCTAACAATAATGGGCCAGTGCTCTGTAGTCTGTAGTGTCTGCTTCTTGCTTGTTTTTTTCTCTGCATGCTCAGGTTTTTTTGTTTGCTTGCATCATTGTTTTTTTATTTTTTTTTAAATATTTTTCCTTTATTGATAGTACAGTACAGTAGGTTGACAGAAAACAGAGAGGGATATGGTGGGAAGACACACAGCAAAGGTAGTCAGGTTCGGGACCAGCGGGAACCCGCGACACGCTGTCAGGATTACCAACCTATGTGCCCGGACCGCTAGGCCGGCCCGGGCCCTTCATTGTTTTGTGATGCAGCTATAGGGTTTTTTATGCTTCCCTTCTTTTTTGTCTTTAGAGTAGCCAATTATTTATATGTACCCTTTATTTCTCCCAATTTAGTCAAATTAATTCCCCCCCACTGCTTGCCACTGCTTCTGCCGGGTAGGAGCCCCCAGCAAATCCTCCCTATACTCCCGTTCTTCAACATCCCCTGCTCACAGGCCCCACCCCAGCCCATAAGAGTACGCACAGTGACAAAGATCACCCTATTCGGGCACCCACAGACGATTATAACTTTTGCGGATATACAGCTAAAAGCGTATCCGTGTGGATGTGGCCTCAGACACTCAACAGGCTGGGTCTTGCTCGCAGAGTCGTGGGGATATAGTTCGGTGTCTGGGACATTGTATTTTTTGTCCTACTTTACCAAGAGAGTCAGACAAACTTTCTGGATGTATTCTTTGTCTGTGTGCAGTTTGGAAGTTTCAACGGTGAGCTTATAGCTCCTTTCCTGCATGTCTATGGATCAAGTAGCTGCTCCTCTCAAAAGTAGGTTAATAGAGGCTCTGCAAAGCAGAGTGTTTAATATTTTGTACTGTGGAGCTGGGAGTTGCCAGTATTTTCACATTTTTCGCAAAATCCTCAAAATTAGTATGGGACAGTTTACAACTTTTCCTAAATGCATATTCTTATTATTCCACCATATAGCTGAATTTATTTGCTAATAGCTAAATTAACCACTTAAACCCTGGGTTTTACAACTGTACCTGCATTTTGTCCGTCTACACCAAATCTGAAAATGCTGATCTACAAGCTCACAATGCGTCACATTGTGAAGCATTACAAGTTTTGTAGATCAGCTACCTTTGGCAAATGTTACCCCCAGAATAGGCATGCTGGCAGGTCGTCATTGTTGAGAAATAAACCCAACAGGACGATTAATCCCTGAGGAGAAGCCTTCACGAGGGGTTAAATTATCCTGACAGGGTTTATTTCTAAACAATGACGACTTGCTGTCAATTATCCTGCTTATTATTACACAGCTACTTAATAAATAAATGAATACATAAATTGACCCAAAGGTAACAACGCAGTATTTCACTGCTTACGGTAATGAAGGTATTACATTAATTTATGCTATAGGTGTGGCCGCCAGTCCTGCGCAACACGGTCGCCTCGGTGTGTTAATGAAATTGAATATTAAATTCTCGCTTCAAATGTTTTCAAAACAATCCCTGAAAGCAATATGGCTGTAAATGACATTGTGTGGCTGTCGTGTTGGATATGGCACAGCGCAGCAGGTGCTCTGAGCCTAATTGGATATAACGGTGGTCTGTTACTGAGCCCAGCGGTCATTATCCAGGAGTAACACACCGCCGAAAGTCAGTGATTGACCATTCAACCAAGTCGTGTAATAAGCAATTATAACGTGTAGTGTTTTTGAGACATGAACAGACATTCAGGGATTAGGCAAAATATTCTTTCCACGCGTTTGATACAATCCCCCCCAAATGAACAACATTCTGTGTGTCTTTTAAATGCAAATATCTCCTCTCCTCTCTGTCTGTCATAAGAAGTATAAGTGCTGTCAGGGACACAAAGACCAAATCTCTCCAGAACGCCATCGGACATTTACATAAACCTAGGGATTATCACTGTGCGTGCGTGTGTGCGTGCGTGCGTGCGTGCGTGCGTGCGTGCGTGCGTGCGTGCGCGTGCGTGCGTGCGCATGCGTGCATGCGAGAGAGATATTGTGTGTGTGGGGGAGAGAGAGACTGTGTATACTTGGATCACTATTATACATGTCAATTGTCCTCACAAGTAGCCTATAGTAGAATTTGATAGGTATCGTGAGGATCATAATTATCTGGTTTGTTTTTTTATTGTTAAAATGATTTGGGGGAGTTAGGTTTAATTAATTAAATTATATATTTTTTGGTAATCTTTTGAAATAATAATTTTAAAAGATTGTAGAAAATTAAGCATTGGGTGTTTTAATTTAGAGCAGTGGCGATCACACTTTTCAGGCAGAGCCCACCCCCCCCCCCCGCCCCCCCTGGGGACCTCCCACCCTGACAAGCACTTGGAATTGTATGCGTCGAGGCATTACATTTAGTTTGAAGATGTATTGTTAACAAATTTTAAATTAACTACCAAACTACATTAAAATTCTCGACACCCCGCCGAAATGTAGATACAGTACAACCTTTACTAGTGCTGCACGATTCTTGCTCAAATGTGAATCTCGATTGTTCCTCCACAAGTATAATATCTTTTTCCCATGATAATATACTTGTCTTTGTCTGTGGTTGCTGAACATTACTACATTCAAAATGTAGCACCTGGAGCCAACTACTGTGGCTTTAAAGTCTCTCTCTTGCAGCAAAAACACAAGAGTAACTCAAATTAATTGGACAGCCAGCTAGTGTTGTAACATTCTTGCTCAAATTTTGAAATGAGATTGCATTAGGCGTCTGAATCTAGATCTCTGTCTTTTTTTTTATTCATTGCTGTGCATCACTACCCTTCGCTAATAGTCTTCTACATCCTGACAGTTTTCTGAAAAAGCTGTGTTTCTATGTCAGTGGTTCTTCGATTTTTCAAAAATAGCAGACCTACAAGCTCGTAGCGCGCCACTCGGTGGCGCGCTATGAGCTTGTAGATCTGCTATTTTTCAATAGCTAAAGCATAACATAATGCTAACACCAAAAGGGGTTCCCGCCCAAAATGGGTTAACAACCGTTGAGCGGCGGTGGCTCAGGGGTAGAGTGGCTGGATCGTAACCGCAAGGCCAGTTCGAACCCGGGCTCCCCCAGAGTTGGTGTCAAAGTGTCCTTGAGCAAGACACTGAACCCCTAATTGCTCCTGATGTGCTGGTTGGTGCCTTGCATGGTTTCCGCCGTCTTCGGTGTGTGAATGTGAGTGTGAATGTAATGCACAATCTATGTAAAGCGCCTTGGATAAAGGTGCTATATAAATGCACCATTTACCGTTGATATGCCTGGGCAAGCTTCCGTCAAAATGGTGTGTGTGTGTGTGTGTGTGTGTGTGTGTGTGTGTGTGTGTGTGTGTGTGTGTGTGTGTGTGTGTGTGTGTGTGTGTGTGTGTGTGTGTGTGTGTGTGTGTGTGTGTGTGTGTGTGTGTGTGTGTGTGTGTGTGTGTGTGTGTGTGTGTGTGTGTGTGTGTGAGAATCCTTTGAAAAGCCTTCAAAGTTTGCAGTCAATTCTGCAGTATTTATTCAAATGAATGCGAACCATGACACAAAGAGGTCTCCCCGTGTTCACGCACGCGCACACACACACTGTTCTCCCTTTCGTACTTGTGCACATCGATATGCATACGTGCACGCTTACGCCCACATGCACGCAGAAACCTCAAATCTCCATATTTCAACAATTTTATGTTTTTTTTTCCCTCGTAAATTAATGCCAAACCTCATCATACAAGATTGTTGCACAAAATAAGTATTAAAAACAGCAGAAAACAGCAGAGCTCACAATGCAAGGCTTTGTGAGTTTGTATATATCTGTTTGTATATATCTGTTTGTATATATCTGACCACCTTGTCAATAATGTGATCAAAGACTTCAGCCTTGCTTCAGTGACCAATTACATTCATGGTTTACTTTGTAAAGGACCCGGAGCCCAGGACAATGTGAATAGAAATAATGCAACACCTTCTCTTCACGCAATGTGAGCTGGGGTTGAATTGAATAGTCTGTGAAAAGAACTGTGAATTGCTGAATTTCATGGTCGGAGTGGTTTTCAATTGAACACATTCTATTAGCTTTGTTTTCAAAACCAACCGCTGGGTCAATCTAATTAACTATGTAATTATGTTCTGCTTTCGTATGAAATGAAAACGCAAACTGATTTTTTTTTTATTATTATGTTTTGCCTTGGCCTCTTATTGTTTTGGAACAAAACATATTTTGTTACAGTTGATAACCTGTCTTCTTTCTGTTTTGTTTTTGTTGGTATTTTTAGGATTATCTGACGACTCACATGTTCGGCAACGCCGCAAGACAGGACCTCTGGAACAAATGTTCTCAGGTAGCGTGCGTGCGTGTGCGTGTGCGCGTGCGTGTGCGTGCGTGCGCGCTGATGTGATATATAGGCTGCTATGTAATTACCATTATTCCAGACTGCTGTTTTTAATGATAACAATTAATACTGTCAGACTCGAGCTTTATAATAGCATGTTCGACACTGTGTTCGTGCACGAGTTAATACATAAATATAATAATATATCTTCACACACAGAGAGAGAGAGAGTGAGGAGAGCAGAGCAGTGACACATTATGAGACGAGAAATGAACGAGAGATGGAATATGAAGAAAGTCTCTTTAACGCATTCTGGGCGGGAACCCCTTTTGGTGTTAGCATTATGTTATGCTTTAGCCATTGAAAAATAGCAGATCTACAAGCTCATAGCGCGCCACCGAGTGGCGCGCTACGAGCTTGTAGGTCTGCTATTTTTTTTAAATCGTGAAAATGTGGCGCAAATTTGGAATATATATTTTTTCAGAGCGAACGTTTTTAACTCAAATCTTTGCTTCTGAGGGGTCCCTGGAACAACATATTTTCAGATGGGGGTCGGCGGTCAATTACATATAATTTTTGGGGTCCTTGATATGAAATATTGAGCATCACTGAAACATGGGTACCGGTACTTCAGAAAACTGGAGGATTTAGACAAGACATTTTTTAAATTTCGAGGTCAGGCCTAAATTGGTTAAACCCTGCTAATGAGGGGGGGGGGGGGGGGAGAGGGGTAGAGGGGGAGAGAGAGGAGAAATGTGATGACGGGAGAACAACAGGAACAGAGTGAGAACGAGAGAGGAAGCTGTAATTAAAGGGAAGGAACTGAGAGAGGAAAACACTATAAATAGAGAGCGAGAGAGAGGAGAGCTGACATAATGGACCTCTCTCTCTCTCTCTCTCTCTCTCTCTCTCTCTCTCTCTCTCTCTGTTCATTTAGATTTACAGACATGAGTCACACCTTTATACAAAAACTGCTCATTAAGCCTGTGGTTCTCAACCTTTTCTGGATGAGGGAGACTCCCAAAACTCTCGAAAAGGCGGCAGAGAGCACCAAATAGTCTGATGTAATTTATGCCTCCTACCTGGGTCACGTACACCCCCCCCCCCCCCCCCCCCCGCCCCCATTCTGAATCCCCATAGACCTGTTTAATATTGCATCATATAAGAAATGTGTTCCCAAAATGAACAACTGAGAATGGCAGTTTGACATTTGGTCATATCTCCTTCAAATATTTTCCAATTTAATTATTGAACAATATATCTCTGCTGTCGGGAAGAAACCTTAACTCCAAATTGTTCATTTTTCAGGAAATTAAAATGATGCGTTTTTCAGGAAATTAAGAAAACCTTATATCTTCAAAACAAAGCAATACTGCCCCATCAAAGACGGTGTTGTGAGTTCATATATTGTCAATGACTTGCATGAGAGGGGAAGCGGTGGTGGAGTTAGTTGCTTTAGCAGACAGTTTGAGGGTCCAATGGAGTTAAGAGGTTTTCTCCAAAGCGTTTTTTACTACTTTCCATTGGTTCAATATTTCTTAAACAACTCACAGATGTAAAGGGTGTTCAATAGCACTGATTTATGCAAAAGAAAATCAAAAACCTCAAAAATGGAGTTATGAGGTTTCCTCCTGACTGCAACGATATCATATGAAAGCTTACATTCTGTAGTTTCATAATATGTAAAAAGCTGAAAAATGACAATGGCCCCCTTGTGTATCAAACCACTGCATCTGGTCAACTGACGGCGAGGAAACGCTAATGTTACTGCCACCAAATTAATCAAGAGTGAGTGACGTCGGGACCACGTTGTCCACGTGAATTTTCAGAGCACGATCAATTCAACGATCAATGCATTGATTGTGGTTTGGATCAATGCAACTGACATACTGTAGTAGTATACTTTGTGCATATCTTCCTGTTTCTCTCTTAACCTGTCAATGTTTTTGCATAAACAAACAATCCTTATTTCTCTCTCTGCTTGTCTCTCTGCCTGCCTGCCTGCCCGCCCGCCCGCCCAGGCGATGCGTTCAGAGGGGCTGGACATCGACATCAGCGAGGTGATGGACAAGTGGACTTGTCAAATGGGATACCCCGTTGTCACCATCAGCAAGAACGAATCCACCAATCACGTCACTGTACAACAGGAGCACTTCCTGTATGGTCAGGAAGCTCGGAGCGACAACAGGTAAATGAACAATATTGATGTTGCTGATTGTTTTCAAAGATAAGATCAAAAATGTTGTAAAATGAAAAGGCAGGTTGAAACCCGCATAGACTGTAAACATATGGGCAAAGCGAGCCCCATTGGTTTCTACAGAGCGCTTTGAAGCCACTTTTGTGGCGAAATGAAATCGGCCGTCTTTGAACCTCCGAGGCCAAAACTTTGTTCACTTCTTTTGATTTATTACTTTACACCACACTGATGATATAGTTTAAGATGGTTTAATCTGCAACTAAATGGTTAAATGGTGCATTTATATAAGACTTATCCAAGGCTCACTTCCGGGTTCTCGTTCAGCCTGCTGTTCCTATGAATGACCCAGCAGACGCTGTTATTTCACCTTCTACCGTGTGCAATATATTACAATCTCAATAACAGTCCATCTTTTTCTTACTGTCGCCACTTCGTGTTTAAATGGGGAATCCAAAATGCCGCCTGACAGTAGATTAATAAGCCACTGGGGTGTCTTCTATGTCTACTGTTTACTGATTTACCCCCATGGGATAATAAAGGTATCTATCTGTCTATGTTTTCAAGATCCAACGCACGCACGCTCGCACGCACGTGCACACACACACACGCACGTGCACACACACACACACACGCACGTGCACACACACACACACACACACACGCACGTTGCTGCCATTCTACTACTAGTTCGAACCAGTACTGTTCAAACAAACAAAGCTGGGTGCCTGACCAGAGATTGTTTTTCTCGTGATTATGGTTCATGTTTCTTTTGTCACGGCAATACATGAGCGTCGTGTTTTCGATTATAGCGTTGGCTATTCCAAAATATCAGATCTACAAGCTCACAAACTCTATGTCGCAGCACAAGCTATTTTGACCATTTTAGAAAACTCAAAAAATAATTTTGTGGGGTTTTTTTTCTTTTTTTTACACAAATCTTGTCTTAGCCTACTTTGGCAGCCCTTGTGCATGACAATTTCTGTTCAATGGTCCCTCCATTAACACGTCGGCAAACACGTTCTCACCTATCAGCCGGAGATGAGCTACCGCCCCCCCCCCATTAGCTGCTAATTTGCTAATTTGCCCAGTCAATCAGCTAATTTGCCCAGTCAATCATTTAATCCCTGCTACGCGCCGTGTGTGTGTGTGTGCATGTGTGTGTGTGTGTGTGTGTGTGTGTGTGTGTGTGTGTGTGTGTGTGTGCATGTGCGTGCGTGCGTGCGTGCGTGCGCATACGACGAATTAGACCATTCCTCACCCAGGAATCAGCCCAGCTCCTTATCCAGACATCAGTCATGTCAAAACTTGACTCCTGTAACTCCTGATGCAAATTGATCTAAATTGCCGCAGCTCGCTTAGTCTTCAACCAACCAAAATTCTCACATGTCACTCCCCTTCTACGCTCCCTCCATTGGCTCCCGGTACAAAACTCTGATGCTGGCATTCAAAGCAACCAAAGGTATGGCACTACCATATCTTGCAAGTCTGATCGCACGCTACAAACGCTCCACACGTCCCAAACTCTTCTCCCTTCTGGCTCCAAAACTATGGAATGCACTTCCCATTGCAATCAGAACTGATTCGCTCCCAATCTTCCGCCGGAGTCTGAAAACACACCTCTTCAGTGCCCATAGCACTTGCCGTAGTACTTGACATAGCCTCAACCTCCTACAGGCGTATGAAAAGACTCAACTTATGTATCTTAGATAGCATTTTTATGTAGACTTAGAGCAGTTTATGTAGACTTATAGCATTGTATGTAAACATAGCACTGTATAGTATATATATGCATAGTTTCATTATATAGATTTTCCACTGTTACGCTCTTAGCTTACGTATGACTCGTGATAACTACTTCGTATGTATTTGATGTATTGCTATGCTTTTTTATTCTTTGTTCTTGCTTAATGTAAATCGCTCTGGATTAAGAGCGTCTGCTAAATGCCTAAATTGTGCGTGTGTGTGTGTGCGTGCGTGTGCTGCTCTCAGATCTCAGACATTCTTTTATTTGTTGTTGTCAGTCAGTAGTTAGTAGTAAGAGAAGTAGCCTATACAACACTAGTGCCCTGGGTAAATACAGAATCGATATATCTATATTATATTTAAAATAAGGAAAACATAGCTCACTATTATCCACAAATGGCTCAGCTGTTGAATAAAGGAGAGGATGTTACACTATTCATTACTTATAGACTTAAATTGACATTGAGCTTTTTTGTTTTATGTAAATAAACATTTTACCTCTTATTTAAGTTATTTTATAACATTTTGGAACCGAAATAGGGAACCGTTAAGAACTGGAATCGATCAGCAGAACCGGAATCGGTACCGGACTCCTAAAGATACCCATCCCTACTTATATGGAGGTTTGATAATCCTGTTTGTAGCCGAGGTAAACGGTGATCAGATGTTACGTCCCATAGCTGGTGGTGACGGGGCGTTGCAACTTTTTCCCCTGTTGGTACTCTAAACAGACAGACAGACAAAGGGGCACACATTGCTGGTCCTTGGAGTGGCTGCACCACTCAAAAACGTGAGTTTTTCTTTCCACAACTGCTCCGGTGTGCTCAGAGTATTGAACATAGAACAATGCTGTTTGACCCTATCAACCTCCACCCCGGCTCCACATTCTATCAACCTCCACCCTGGCTCCACATTCTATCAACCTCCACCCCGGCTCCACATTCTATCAACCTCCACCCCGGCTCCACATTCTATCAACCTCCACCCCGGCTCCACATCCTATCAACCTCCACCCCGGCTCCACATCCTATCAACCTCCACCCCGGCTCCACATTCTATCAACCTCCACCCTGGCTCCACATTCTAGCCTCTGGGCATTCCTTCCACACAGAGAACCAGAGCACAGACTATGCTGCTTTAAAAAAATGAAAAGTAATAACATCTTAAACATTGAAGGTCAGATCAAACAACATTTTAACTGGACTTTAATGGAAGATCTACATACATACATACATACATACATACATACATACATACATACATACATACATACATACCCTGTAAATAAATGAAGGGCTTAAACTGTCTTGAGTTGCTCCAGTGCCTTCCTTCCTCCATACATATTGTCATATTCTACTCTCATTTAACACGGAGCCCGCCAGAACCGTAGGATTAAATTAGTTGTGCAGCACGCCAGAACCGTAGGATTAAATTAGTCGTGCAGTGCTCCAGAACCGTAGCCTAAGTTTCCCAGGTTTATATTCTTTAATCCATGTTTTGATCGGATCGCATCGGTAGCTCTCTCGTTAGCATAACAGTCAAAGTGGAACATGCAGTGGCCGCGGCCATTTTGAAGATGCGCGTGCATCCACTTGCACTCCATGTGCTGCTTTCAATGGCCTGTATCTCCAAATCGGTGCATTGAATGTCGTTTCTGGTGAAAACAAGGTTTTTCAACGGCCGACAGAAGGCGCTGTGATACTCGCGGTCGGGTTTCTTCACCACCGACCGAGAGAACAGCAACTGGTCAAGACACCACACACAGCATTGTGTCGTTGTAACATCCGGTTACGGATATTTGGCTCTTCAAAATAAGGGTTCCGCGCGATAAAACCCTGGCAATGACTGATAGATAGATTAATTTATCCTGGCGGTCAAACGTTTAACTGTGTTTAACTGTAGAAAGAGAGAGACAGAGCAGCTGTTGCAGCCTGAGAGGTCTTAGCTGTGTGTGTGTGTGTGTGTGTGTGTGTGTGTGTGTGTGTGTGTGTGTGTGTGTGTGTGTGTGTGTGTGTGTGTGTGTGTGTGTGTGTGTGTGTGTGTGTGTGTGTGTGTGTGTGTGTGTGTGTGTGTAAAAGCCGCTGGCTGATTTACACGGTATAAATTGTGTGATGGAGGAAGAAAGAATGAATTATGGAACAGCTCTCTGACACGCCCGCACGCACACAGTGCCAAGGCACATCATATAACACAAATAAGAACATGCAGAAAAAAGTACATTAATTACACTATTAGTCATGTCATATATTATTAATAGTACTATTCTACTCATTATAGAATGATCTTATATTAATATAATATGTAACATTTAAAACGAATACCAGTATCCATCATCATCATACTATAATTCTGACAATGTCTGAATGTGTGTGTCTGAAACACCGCCGTATCTCCTCACCACCTGCACCAATCACTCCCACTTTTCACACAGGCATTGACCATAATAATATGGAGGTCTTAACGAAGCCCTTTTTTCGATTTTACACAATGATTAATAATGAATTCATTAGGGGCAATATCTCACAACGGGTAAGGGCTAGTAATGATAATTGAATGTAAATTGTACATTATAATTTCATAATAACATTAATATTAATACATGCATGCATACATACATACATACCGTAGTACCATCAGTGTGTTGGTTGGTCGTGCACGTGACATCACGTGACTTCATCAGGGATGGCATGGAGATCGCTGACATCATCAATATTAAGCCCGTATATGGAGATCCCTGATGTCATCAATATTGGCCAGCAACTCTACATCTGACCTCAAACCCTTAGATCTCCATATATGGAGCTGACCTGTTCTGACATTCCATATTATGTTGATCCTTCCCCATCCATCCATCCATCCATTTTGACTGATACCTGTCCATTTAAACTCTAGACGGGCCTGCCCCAAAGTTATTAGTGCAGCCACGCCCGGCAGCCGGTGAAAGCTAGAGTTCTCAACAGGCCCGAAAATTAAGCTCTTACCCCCCATGCCAAAGCGCCAGTGCTCGCCCAGCAGTCTGCTGTCACCCAAAGTCAAAGTCATACGATTTGTCACACACGTTACTGCAGTGACATTTGTTCTCCGCATTTGACCCATCTCTTGGAGCGGTGAGCCGCAGCGTGCCCCGCATTGGGAATCATTTGATTAGTAGATTTGACCCCCAATCCAACCCTTTGATGCCGAGTGTCAAGCAGGGAGGCATTGGGTCCCATTTTTACAGTCTTTGGTATGACCCGGCCGGGGATCGAACCCCCGACCTCCCAGTTTCAGGGCGGACACTCTTAACCACAAGGATGCGTGCACGCGACCTCGCCCTTAGTCGTCTTACTGGTGAGTATTATTATTATCCGTCGCTAGCCTCCGGTAGCTCGCATGCTGTGACGTCATCGAATATCCAAAAACTCCACCTACACGCACGCTATCTAAAGCATTTCTAGGGCTCAGATTGAGCTAATGGACGATGTTTAGAGCTTAATGAAACTTGCAAAACCATTGTTTACACTGAGAGAAGACGGCACGGACTGAAGCTATAGGATTCATCACACAAACACTTACGGTTCAACCAAAGAGTTCACAGCTGTCAACGTTTTGTAGTTTTCTTCAGGAAAACACCACTGAGTTTTAGTAGATGATGGATGGAGCCCACACACCATATAGGGAGGACACAAGACTTTCTTCATTGAGAATTCTGACAACGTTTCGCTCTATTTGATCTTCATCAGGTCACCATGACCATTTTGGTTCGCGCAACTTCGCAGCCTCTCGTGCAGCTTGCGGCCCATGGGGGTCACCTCCTATGCTTCCTATAGTACGTCACTGCAGGGGAACGTGGGAAGTAGCCTCGGAAACCCAGACATTTTTATTTCCAGGGAGGAGAAAAAAAAGTCTGGGACAGAGTTCACTTAAATTCGGCATAGAGTAGCGCAAACATCGATCACTCTCTGCTGATTTCTGATCGTCTGCACCTTTGTTAAATTGACGCACACACGCACACCCGTACACACACACACTCCTCTCTCTCTCTGTCGCTCTAATTAATTAGTCTCATTCCGCGCAGCTGCGTCTAGATTCTTCCGGTGGATCCTGCCGGGAGCTGCCTATGCCATAGAAAGCATAGGTGGACCCCAGACTACTGGGGAAGGGGCCCAAGTTCTTTCCAAAATGCTGTGGGCGTGCAGTGCATAGAGCCCATTGACGGCGAGCTGGTCATTGTTGAGAAATAAGCCCCGACAGGATGATTAGATGATCGAGACGCGAAGCGGATGGGTCTTTATTCCATTGATTTGCAGGATCCCATGGGTCACAGGAACAGACGTCAACAAGTCTATTCCTCGCTTCAGATATTTCCCAAAAACATTCTTAAGAGCAATGTTTGTGCTATAAATTGCATTGTGCGTTTGTTTACACGACAGCTGTATTGGATACGGCGTATAAGCAGGCAGCGCGGATTGATATGAGCCAGGTGCTCTGAGCCTTTGATTAGACCGTTACGTCTGTTGTGGAGCTCAGCAGGGTTTATTCAGATATAACACACCACTGAATTCAGGGATGGACCAATGCTAGTATAGCCCATTCTGGACGGGAACCCCTTTTGGTGTTTTAAGCATTATGTTATACTTTAGCTATTGGGAAAAAAAGCAGATCGACAAGCTCATAGCGTGGCACTCGGTGCCGCGCTATGAGCTTGTAGATGATGATGCTTGTAGATGAGCGATATCAGCTTGTATGAGCTTGTAGATCTGCTATTTTTGAAAAATCCTGTAAAGTCGCAAATCTTTATATTCTTTCAGAGCGAAAGCTTTTAACTCAACTCTTTAATTGCTTCTGGGAGGTCCCTGGAACAACATATTTTCAAATGGGGGTCGGCAGCCAATTACATTATAATTTTTGGGGTCCTTTTTTTACGTTTTCTTTTTTTGCGGCTTTCGCCTTTATTTTTATTTTTTTTATAGAGGGACAGACAGTAGGCTGACAGGAAATGGGGGAGAGAGATGGGTGAGTGACATGCAGTAAAGGCCGTCGGGATCGGGAGTCGAGCCCGCGGCACACTGTCAGACTCGAGCTACCGGCCAAGGTGCCTTGACATGAAATATTGAGCACCGCTGACATACAGTAGGAACATAGGTATTTCAGAAAACTGTCAGGATTTAGAAGACTTTTTTTTTTTTTTTTTTGACGTCAGGCGTAAATGGGATAGTAACAGGGAACTGACGTTTCGATGTCTACGGCTTCTTCCTCAGAATCATGACTCTGAGATAGGGCATTAAGCAACTAGTCGACTAGTAAAAATGACTAGAAGTGAATGCCCTACTCTGAGAAAGATGCCATGACTTCAGTTGTGTAAAGTAACTAAGTAGCCTACATTTACACAAGTACTGCATGTACAATTTTGAGGTACTTTACTGAAGTATTTCCAATTTTCAATAGAATACTTCTACTCCACTACATCTCAGAGGCAAATATTATACTTTTAACTCAACTCTACAATTATTTAAAAACTTTAGTTTACTAGTTGTAGATTTTGATTACTATTACAAAACATATACATTATCCACTTCTGCCCTCTATATGCATTTCGGACATTTGAAAAATAGCAGATGCACAAGCTCACAATGTGTCATGGTGCGTCACATTGTGAGCTTGTAGATCTACTATTTTATACATTTTATACACGTGTGAATCTGCATAATAAGTATTTACTACTTTTTGGACTTCAAAGGAGAATTTCATACTAGAAGGCTTTCTTACATTTATTTGTAGTTACGTCCCCACCAAAGAGGTCCAGGTGTTATTTGTAGTTGTTACGTCCCCACCAAAGAGGTCCAGGTGTTATTTGTAGTTGTTACGTCCCCACCAAAGAGGTCCAGGTGTTATTTGTAGTTGTTACGTCCCCACCAAAGAGGTCCAGGTGTTATTTGTAGTTGTTACGTCCCCACCAAAGAGGTCCAGGTGTTATTTGTAGTTGTTACGTCCCCACCAAAGAGGTCCAGGTGTTATTTGTAGTTGTTACGTCCCCACCAAAGAGGTCCAGGTGTTATTTGTAGTTGTTACGTCCCCACCAAAGAGGTCCAGGTGTTATTTGTAGTTGTTACGTCCCCACCAAAGAGGTCCAGGTGTTATTTGTAGTTACGTCCCCACCAAAGAGGTCCAGGTGTTATTTGTAGTTGTTATGTCCCCACCAAAGAGGTCCAGGTGTTATTTGTAGTTGTTACGTCCCCACCAAAGAGGTCCAGGTGTTATTTGTAGTCGTTACGTCCCCACCCCCCAAGAGGTCCAGGTGTTATTTGTAGTTGTTACGTCCCCACCAAAGAGGTCCAGGTGTTATTTGTAGTTGTTACGTCCCCACCAAAGAGGTCCAGGTGTTATTTGTAGTTGTTACGTCCCCACCAAAGAGGACCAGGTGTTATTTTGTGCCCAGACCAGGATTTTCACTAGTGAGGGACATTCAAGGTGGCAAATGCTATCATGTTTTTTTGAAAAGGTCTGTATCCCTAGATAATATTTCAACATGATAGCAGTTCCCAAGTGGTAGCTTAGTTGCAGTTATCAGCCTTCAAAGACACCAACTATAGATTCACAGAATGAAAAATCACCTAACTGTTTTTTGAATAAAACATGTCATACAGAGGCAAAAAATGAAGAATTATCTGCCTTTCACTCACTTTAACCAATGAACATCATCATAATCATCACTGTCATATCAATATCAATTCTTCAGTATTCATCATCTTCATCATTATCATCACATAATCAATCAGTTTCACTTCATGTTTGTAGCTTGCACATTTCTGTGCGCTTTAATTGGTTGGCAAGGCAGGAGCAATCTGAAAGCTTGCAGGTCCGTACACACTTGCAGGCCATAAGTTCCATCACAGCCATTTGTGCTGGTGCCCCCCCCCCCCCTAAGTAGCTTACATTTACTCAGTACTTAAATCACTTAAATCAAAAGGCTAAATGTCCTCCCTGCTCCAGTGTATATTTAGCCTTAGTATATTTACATTGCAGTATTGATACAGTAAATGTGAGTACTTTTTCCACCACTGCATGACTCTGAGGCCTCACTCAGACCTTTACTGCATTGTGAATGTTGTGAGTGTCATGGTCGCTGTCAATGTTGTGAGTGTCATGGCCGCCCCAATGCATTTCCAATGGGAGTCACATGGTTTTTGGACTACATGCTGTTATATGGCTTCCAGCTGTGTTTCGACTGCGCCCCTCCCCCTCATACAACACAATGTTGTGTCAAACCATGTGACTCCCATTGGAAATGCATTGGGGCGGCCATGACACTACACAACATTCATCCAACAAGCATACAGCAATGCAGTAAAGGTCTGAGTGAGGCCTGAGGAAGACTGTTTACTGTACAAGCACTTAAATCAAAAGGCTAAATGTCCTCCCTGCTCCAGTGTCCTCTCCTCCCTGCAACTACATTAACCACTTGAACCCCAGTGTCCATATTCTGGAGGATCCTTTTTCTTTTTCTTTTTAATAATAACAGAAAAGGAGAAAAAAAATAAGCGATACCGATATTGCTTGTAACCCACAATAATGGGTTCGCAACCCATAAAAAAATTGGGTCGCGATCACACCACTGTTTGTATCACACTGCTCTAGCCCCTTTTGGGCGGGAACCCCTTTTGGTGTTTTAAACATTATGTTATAATTTAGCTATTGAAAAATAGCAGATCTACAAGCTCATAGCGCGCCACCGAGTGGCGCGCTACGAGCTTGTAGGTCTGCTATTTTTAAAAAATCGTAAAAATGTGGCGCAAATCTTTGAATATATATTCTTTCAAAGTGAATGTTTTTTAACTCGGGTCTAAATGTGCTAGTTTGGAGAGGAAACTTCCCCAACTCCGTGTTCAGGTTGCAGGCCTTTCCTGGCTCCGTTATCAAAACATCTCAAAGTTGGGAAATCTGTCCTAATTGCCATGAACACATTCTCAGAGTTGTTCTTTTGCAGATGGTTAGGCATGCTGTAGAGAGCAGAGCATGTTCTCCATATACACCCCTATATATCCAGCAGAGTCTGTTAGAGTTCCAGAGGCGTGCGTCCCAACCCGCCGCAGCCCCAGCAAAACGCACACATTCTGGGGCAGGAGAGAGAGATGTGTTGCATGGGATGGGAGCGTCCGGATAGAAATTGAATAATTATTGTGGCTATGACCTTGTCGGATAAGAACTCTTCAAGTTTAGAGATTTCAAAACACCTGACGTTTTTGTCAAGCGAATTATATAACTGACAAACATAGTTATGAAGTAGATATTAATAGAAACGCTACTACAAGGCTAGTTGTTCCTCTTCTATTACTACTGTAGGTCAGAGAGGCTTATTGTCAGCCAGAGGGTCATATTTTGCAGTGTTTGGGGCAGAGGTTCTTCCTTGGGCTTGAAGTCATTTTGACCTGAGATCAGATTCTAAAAATGTCTTCTACATTCTGACAGTTTTCTGAAAAAGCTATGTTTCTATGTCAGTGGTTCTTCGATTTTTCAAAAATAGCAGACGAGTGGCGCGCTACGAGCTTGTAGATCTTCTATTTTTCAATAGCTAAAGCATAACATAATGCTAACACCAAAAGGGGTTCCCGCCCAAAATGGGTTTTAACAGAGGGTATATGCACGTGACATCATCATCATACCCAGAAGTTATGCGGGAACGCTACTGAGTGGCAGAAATCTACTTTCTGACCTTAACAACCTATACATCCAAACAGAAATTACATGACGTTAAGTAAGGGATAATATCTGGCTAGGTGGTAATTGTCGGGAGATAATTCACCGACAGGGAGTTTAACCAACGAGGCGGTTAATCACCCTGTCGGTGAATTATCTCCCAACAACGACCACCTAGCCAGATATTATCCCGCTTATTACATGGCTACCTAACATAAATTAATAAATTGGCCCAAAACACAACAAAAAAGTGTCCTCTGGCTGCTCCAGCCCTGCGGCTGCAGGGCTGGAGCACTGTCGGAAAACAAGGAAGTGAGTTGATCAAATAAATAGAATCCATTTTCGGGTACTGCTTCGTCTATTTCTCGCTCAAATGTTTTCAAAAACATTTTTGAGAGCAATGTTTAGCTGTAAATGACATTGTGTGTCACATAGTGTGTGTGTTTACATGGCTGTCACGTTGGAAACGGCAGTAAATCAAGCGGGGCGCAGCTGGTGCTCAGAGGGTTTGATTAGGCAGAGGTCTGTTATAGAGCGGAGCGGTCATTATCAAGACATAACTCACCGCTGAATTCAGCGATAAACCAATCAGAATCAAGCATTCAACCAAGCCATGTAATAAACAACGTTAAACTCACTTTGCCACTCACTTTATGCATGCGCATACCCTCTATACCCATCGGTAACTGTGCCAGAAATGTGCTGCACATGCATGCGCATGCACGCACGTGCACGGATGGACAGCAGCGATAAACATACTATTCGGCCTTCAGCCTTCCGGCCTGTCAGAGACAGATAGCAGATATACTATTTTTGCTATTTTTGAGGGTTTTTGTCGTTAATTCATATTGTACATTGAAATTTGGGTCCTGGGGAGACTCTAAAATTGCTCTTTTGTGCCTTGAGCTGAAAAAGTTTGGGAAAGCCAGCAGGCGTTACTCCTATTTCACAGCGGCAGCATCACAACTCTGGCATGTTCTGATTGAGCATCAAGTTTCAATGCACTTAAGCCCCTCTTGTGCACTTAAGCCCCTCCACATGATTCAGAATGCCGCAGCACGCTCGGTCTTCAACCAGCCAAAATGTTCACGTCCCCCCCCCCCCACTCCCCCCCCTTCTCCGCTTCCTCCGTTGGCTCCCAGTTGCTGCTCGAACAGAGTACAAAACACTGATGTTGGCCTACAAAGCAACCAAAGGTATGGCACCCCCATACCTTCAAAGCCTGATCTAACCAACCCTACAACCCCTCCCTCTCACTCAGATTAGCTAACACAGCTAGGAGAGTTGTCAGAACCTATAAATAACAAGCTCATATAACATAAAGTTAAAGTCGTGAATGAATTCAGTCCAAAAATGGCTCCCCCAAACCAGTGTTTGCGAAACACTTCTCTAGGAGTTGTGTAGACAGACAGATAGACAGACAGGTAAACAACATGCCGTGCATCAACCATCCATCGGGGACAGCTCCCGTCCGGACGCGGTTATCCTGCGCCTCACGCAGCAGCTCGTCTCCGATAGCAGCGCTGACAGCCAGGCACAGAGGAGGAGGCGAGATGGAGACAACCCATTGTGGGTCACTCGCAGCTTTAGGGTAAACAACCTACGGTACGGTACTCATTTCAGCGGATAAATAGGTCATGCAGTTGCTCAATAGTCATTCATTTCACATCTACAGCTTAGTTTAAATGATTGTTTTCTCCATGCAGACCGTTTCTTCACCTCGAGAGTATAGACACACGGTTGGGTGACAAGGCTGTCACTCATAATAACCTTGGACACGCCCAAATGTATCACATTTAGCTTTGTGGCCTAGTTTCTTTCTTTTTTCTTTTATTTTTTTCTATTACCCCTCTTTCTCCCCAATTTAGTCTTAATTGACACGTAGTGACAAATCTCACCCTCCCCGCTTGGCTGTCCTCCCATGAACCGGATGCACCGTGGAGGATTTGAACCCCCAGACTCCGTGTTGAAGGGCAGGCACTGGTACCCGGCCGGCACTGCGCCAGCCGAGCGCCCAGTGTGTTGACAATTCTGGTTATGTGCTGTGTGATGTTACATGGGGGTCTATAGCGCTTTGTGGAGCGGAGACAGACTCCCGCACTTTGGCTAATACCAGCAATTCCTCTCCTCAAACTATTTTATTTTTTATTAAGCTTAAACAGATACAGGCTCTAAGAATTCATATTCATAGAGCCTATCAATGATCTGCAGCTACTCAGTCTGGGGTAAATAAAAAATGAATATTGGATGAATAAAAGTCCTTGAAGCTTGGTGGGATAACAGTCACATACTGAGGTGATTCTTCAGCCTCTTTTTGAAGGCATGAACACTACTTGAAGTAATGTCTCCCAACAACCGCAGGAACCACATGGAAGGCTGTTCCATGTTGTTATTGAGTAAAGCAATGTCCTGCTGCCTCCTGCATTATGTGCAAATTCAAAACAGGTGCTACGCAGGGCTGTCGAGTGATATCTAACGAGCACTTCCAAACTGCAAGGACAGAAAGTAACTCATAACATGTCTACAGTGGATTTTTATGAAACAAACACTTTGAGGATAGAAAGAGAATAATTCAAGCTTTTCGTACAGCTGCAATGTTGGTGAGTTTGACGTTGTGTAATACAATCAGATGGGACTTTTCTGTTTGGATGAATGGGCTCTCAATGGGAAGTTGCACCTAGGTAGCACCTTGCCATTAACTTATATGGTAAGATAAGATGGCCGCGGTCTGCAAATGGACAATAGCAGAGTGGAGAAAGCTCCTGTCAAGGCATTTGGTGTTTGACTTGGGGGTTTCCAGGGTGTGCCTTGGTAGTACCCTCCGTGTGATTCCACCTGTGGTGTGAGCTTGGGGTAGCAGACTAGCAGTGCGTTGAGGTCCAGACTGTACAGCATGGGAGTGTGCACCTTGTAGAGCAGTGGTTCCCAAACGTTTTCGTGTTGAGGACCCCCAAATGAACATAGGGGTCTATAGCGCTTTGTGGAGCGGAGACAGACTCCCGCACTTTGGCTAATACCAGCAATTCCTCTCCTCAAACTATTTTATTTTGTATTAAGCTTAAACAGATACAGGCTCTGAGAAATCATATTCATAGAGCCTATCAATGATCTGCAGCTACTCAGTCTGGGGTAAATAAAAAATGAATATTGGATGAATAAAAGTCCTTGAAGCTTTGTGGGATAACAGTCACATACTGCAGAGGTGTTTCTTCAGCCTCTTTTTGAAGGCATGAACACTACTTGAAGTAATGTCTCCCAACAATTTACAATTTTACAATTTAGGCATTTAGCAGACGCTCTTAATCCAGAGCGATTTACATTAGGCAAGAACAAAAGCATGGGAATACATCACATATATAAAATGCATTTATCATGAAACATGCGTAAGCTAAGAACGTAACTAGAACATATCTATATAATGACACTATACATATAAACTATACATATATACTATACAAGTAAGACGCGCAAACGCGGGAAGCGAACGCAGCTCGTAAATTGCAATAACAATTAGAATAAATTATGTACTTTTTAAGGTTTTTTTTAAGTTAAGTTTTTTTAAATTAAATGTTTTTTCAAGTTTTTTTTGTGTGTATGTGTGCGTGCGTGCGTGTTTCTTTTTTAGGTTTTTTTTTAAAAAGTTTTTTGTTTACGTTTTTTTTTAAGTTAAGTTTTTTTTTAAGTTAAGTTTTTTGTGTGCGTTTTTCCTTTTTAAGTTTTTTTTTTAAGTTAAGTTTTTTGTGTGCGTTTTTCCTTTTTACGTTTTTTTTTAAGTTAAGTTTTTTTTTAAGTTAAGTTTTTTGTGTGTGTGTGTGTGCGTGCGTGCGTGCGTGTGTGTGTGTGTGTGTGTGTGCGTGCGTGCATGTGTGTGTGTGTGTTTTTGTGTGTGATTCGACCTGTGGTGTGAGCTTGGGGTAGCAGACTAGCAGAGCTTTGAGGTCCAGACTGGACAGCATGGGAGTGTGGATGTTGTAGAGAACAGTTGTTGCTGCAACGATGACTCAGCTTGCTTATGGCGTACTGCTGTAGAGCAAGATCCTCATCTACCCCAATGATGTTTGTGGAGTGGTCGGAGAGGCATTCATTCATCCAGGCTAGGCAGGAGTATACCATAATGCTCCTGGCCTGGGTCTTGTAGATGTTGGACCTGCCTTTAGCACCAAGCGTGTTGGATAGCTTGCGCAGTGCTCCAAGACGTACTGTAAAATAGCTCGAACCAGTGCTGATTAATTCGTTAGGACCCGCTACAGTGGTGTTCGATACGAACTTAACCGGGATGTAGAAACCTCTACTTCAATGCTCTACGAGTTGCTTAGCCATTAGCCAGTTATTCTGTCTCATCTAGAAGACTCGTACCCAAGGTAATACAAGCCATTCAAGGTATATGGGTTGTAAAGCCAGATACCTTGATTCGTATATGTTGACCAGTTGGAGATACCGCGTGCGTTGCCTGGAATCCGGTTTAGAAGCCATGGGAGCCGCCTTTTATGCTGTGCAAGTCTAGTGTTACGATGATGTCACCACATTACAGTCAGTCATTTAGCAGACGCTTTTATCCAAAGCGACTTACAATAAGTGTATTCAACATAGGTAGGGAACAAAAACTGTTGGGCAGTGACTCTGCTGTCCTAACATCAGTGGGGAGTTCATTCCACCACTGTGGGGCCAGAACAGAAAAGAGTCGTGACCGTGTGGATCGGCCAGAAGGACCCTTGAGTGACGAGGCAATCAGTCGCCCCGAGGTGGCAGACCGAAGTGGTCGGGCAGGGGTGTAGGCATCGACCATAGCCCGGAGGTAGGAAGGAGCTGTTCCTTTCACTGCCCTATAGGCTAACACCAGGGTTTTGAACTGGATGCGGGCCGCTACGGGGAGCCAGTGTAGAGAACGGAGAAGGATGGTTGTGTGGGAGAACTTGGGGCGGTTGAACACCAGACGAGCCGCAGCTTTCTGAACAAGCTCCAGAGGTCTGATGGCAGATGCCGGAGCACCAGCAAGGAGGGAGTTGCAGTAGTCCAGGCGGGAGATGACGAGAGCCTGGATGAGCACCTGGGCTGCCTTCTCCGTGAGGAAGGGGCGAATCCTCCTGATGTTGTAGAGGAGGAATCTGCAGGACCTTGTCACTGATGCGATGTTTGCCGAGAACGTCAGTTGATCGTCCAGGGTCACACCCAGATTTTTCGCAGTCCGAGTTGAGGTCACCACAGCATTATCAATGGTGATGGCCATGTCTCGGTGCGGACAGCCCTTCCCCGGGAGGAACATCAGCTCGGTCTTGTCCAGGTTGAGCTTCAGGTGGTTTGTCGACATCCACGCCGAGATGTCAGCCAGACAAGCAGCAATGCGTGCCTCCACTTGGGTATCAGAGGGGGGGAATGAGAGGATCAGCTGGGTGTCATCGGCATAGCAGTGGTAGGAAAAGCCATGGGAGTGGATGACAGCACCCAGAGATGTAGTGTAGAGAGAGAAAAGAAGAGGACCCAGAACCGAGCCTTGGGGAACCCCAGTTGTGAGCCTGTGTGGTTCTGACACAGACCCTCTCAGCATCACCTGGTAGGAGCGACCCGTCAGGTAGGATGCAAACAGGGAGAGTGCAGAGCCTGAGACACCCATCCCCTCGAGGGTGGAGAGGAGGATCTGATGGTTCACCGTGTCGAACGCTGCAGACAGGTCCAGGAGTATCAGGACGGAGGAGAGAGAGTTCGCTCTAGCGGCATGGAGGAGGAAAAAGTAGAAATGAGAGATTGGAAGGTGAGAAGGTCCTCCGGGAGGTTGCCATTTCTCCATTTGCGCTCAGCCGCTCTCAGGCTCCGTCTCTCAGTCCGCACTGAGTCCGACAACCAGGGGGCAGGTGGAGTTTGGCGTGCAGGCCTGGTGGTGAGTGGACAGAGATGGTCGAGAGAAGAGGATAGAGTAGAGAAAAGAAGATCTGTGGCGGTATCAGGGGATAGAAGAGCAAAGGATTCAGGGGCAGGGAGAGCAGAGAGAACAGAAGAGGAAAGATCAGTGGAGGAAAGTGAGCGAAGATTGTGACGTGAGGAAATCATGTGGGTAGGGAGGGGCTGTGAGGGGGGAGAGGAGAGAGAGAGAGAGTAGGACATGAAGTAGTGATCAGAGAGTTTCTTACCCTTTTCACTGGAAAGAGGAGTGACAGACAGGTTAGCAATAGAGCAGCCTCTGGTGAAGATCAGGTCCAGTTGGTTGCCCGCCTCATGGGTAGGAGGAGATGGGGAAATAACTAGGTCAAAGGCGGCGAGAAACGAAAGTAGTGGGTCTAGCTGCTTCTCAGTCGGGAGGTTGAAGTCACCCAGAAGGATGAATCCAGAGCCATCGACAGGGAAGTGGGAGACTAGATGGTCCAGCTCCTCCAGGAAGCCACCAGCAGGGCCCGGTGGGCGATAAACAACTGCAATGGTGAGCCTGACTGGATGAGAAACAGTGACCACATGAAATTCAAATGAGGTAGGAGAGAATTGTGACAGTGAAACCGGAGAGTATTTCCATTTTCTGGAAATTAGCAGACCAGCCCCACCACCTGTCCGCACCACAGTGTATATCCATCTTTGGAGTTTCTACATTAATCTGATGTCAGCGCTGGATATCACTGTTGTCTCCATATATGGGACTATGGGTTATCCCATATATGGAACTCTAAGTGAAAGCCTTCGCAACACGTACGTTGTTCAGCACGTTTACAGATGTTGGACAGATTACTTACTTACTTACTTACTTACTCTGTTAAATTCATATCGCAATACTGTGCGCAATAATTTCTTGAGGTGATCTTCTGTACTTCAATGAAACTATTTCAATGCTTTTTTAAAAGAACCTTGTTTGTCTTCTGAGTTCCTCTGAAGCCAGACGTTGGGAAGGGATATTATGCAGATTCATTCATTTCCCGGCCACTCAACCCGATGTCATGTATAATTAAGCTGCATTCATGCAAATCGCTGCTTTCTTTCCCTGGAGTTGTGGGTGTCATTGAATGTCACACTTTCTAAGATCATCGCCCCGAGCACAGACAAGGATACATGAGAATGCAAAGTGATTCATTCCACAAAGTGCTTATGGATGCAAACTGTGCTCATTGATGCTGTTGCAGATTTCCTCAGAACTGATACAAACTTTCAAACGGTGGTGGAAGTACCTTTCTAAAGTAAAAGTCCTGTATTAAACTTGAAAAAGGTTGCAACAAATATTGGCATCCAAATATACTCTTAAGTACCAAAAGCAAAAATACTCATCCACATTTTCTAAATTTGGCACAATCGTTCAAAAGTATAGCCGATCTACAAGTTCACAACATGTCGCAATGCCATGAGTTGTGAGCTTATGGATCGGCTATTTTTGAATTGGCTAAGTGTAAAATAGGGCTCAATTGTGTGTGTTTTGTAATAATGATCTGAATTTAAGTAACCTGTAAATTGTCTAATGTCTAATACTTGTTGTGGAGTAAAAAGGAAAATGTTTTCCTCAGAGGTGTACTGGTGTACTTCAGTTTGGTCATCATAAAAATGAAGTAGAAAAACAGAATGTGAGTAAAATAATGACTTTCCACCACTGCTTTCAAACTATTAATGTATCGTGTTTGTGAGAATTAGATCTCACATGTATTAAGTTGTAATCTTGTTTTATTGTTTTGTGATTCAATTACATATGGTAGTGTAGCATTGTTTTTTTTTTTTTTTACAAATACGGTATATATTTTGAGCTGAGAAACTTTTAAATCTTATTTCTCCAAACGTCATTTCTATAACGGAGCAGACAACACCTGGGTGAAACACAGCACGCACGCACGCACGCACGCACGCACGCACGCACGCACGCACACACAGAATGCACTGCAAGTCATGAGAGTGTGGGAAGGCTGTGCTACACCTGCTGTTAGCTTCATGTGGTGAGGCAATTAATCCATGAGCTCAGTGGGAGCAGAAGATAAGGTCAGTGCTCTGTAGTGACGACGGAGGAGGGGGTATCAGGTGATACGGCTCCCTGCTGCTTGTCGGGTTAATGCCCATATCCGTGCCTCACACTGGTTCCGTCCCGTGTGTCCAGGCATTTTTAACAGTATAGTCCAATGTAATCTTATAAACTGGCAGAATGAGATTGGTCCACTCATCACATCCAGACCACGGCTAATCGTTTATGCCATGTGATGCTTTTGTACCTATTCCAGGTGAATTGGTGGCGATATGCTGGTCGTGACGGTTTCGTCAAGGTTTTTGTTGAGAGGCAAAGTGATGATTGTCATTTTGGAACGTCACATGCAAGCGATTAGAGCGTCTCATGCAACATTCTATCCCTACGGTTTCGTTTTCTATCCCCTAAAAACGAAACCGTATTAAACGCAGCTTGTGTTTTTGCCCAGGTTCCCTGGCTGCCACACTCTCAGCTCCTTCTATATCTTTTTTTCTATATCTAGAGGGCATAGATTTGTCCGTTTTCCTTTGCAGAGTGAATAAGTGGCTGACTTATTTGTTCGGCGTTTTAGGTCAGCATTCAGGGTTATTTAGCCCCGTTAGGTGTGTGCTTTTCTGTGGTCTCTATGGGATTGTTTGCATTTGGTTCCGAGATAGATTGTTCTGACACTTTTAAATGTGATTTCTGCCTTTTATTTGGCTGACTGGGAAAAATCAATCTGTGGGACATTGGCTGTGTAGCGGTGCAGGTAATGAGGTGACTGATTGCAGTGCGCCTCCTAAAAAAATAACACTTGTCCCTTAAGCCTGGTGTATATATATATGCTTAATCGCGTGGCGGTGTGGCACACCGGAAACAGCAGATGTACAAGCTCGAGAGCTTGTATATCTGCCTTTTTCGGTGCGCCATACAGGCTTTGTATGTGGGCTCATGGGGGGTGCTGTTTTTGGCAGGAGGAGAAAGGAGAATTTGTACTTTTGCTTCTCAGTTCCTTCCACAGATTGTTTTTGCGTTTGCCTTTGTTTATTTTTTTTGTAGCCATTGATCAGAGATGTTTTTTCTTAGTGATGTATTATTTCTGAGTGCCCTCAATAGAGGTGATTTGTTTTAGTTAAGTTGTTTGTCTTTTTTGTTACTTTCCTTTTTTTTAGACTAATTATCTAAATTATCTTCCTTTTTTCCCTCCCATTTGTTGTTGTTATGCTCGCTAATTAATTCCCACTGCTTGCCACTGATGTTGTACCCTATACTGGCTCAACTCCAGCGAGGAGCCCCCACCGGGAGGACGTACTTTAAGCTCTGTCCTACTCCTCCCATTGAACATTCCCCGTTGACAGGCTGCGCCTCCCCAGACTGTAGGACAGGGGTCGGCAACCCAAGATGTTGAAAGAGCCATTTTCGACCAAAAATGAATTCAAAATCTATCTGGAGCCGCAAAAAGAAATTACACATTATAATGCGTCTTGCCAAGCTTTATTATCTCCCGGCGTTGCAACGAAACTAGCAGCAGCAGTGGTGGAGTTTGAAGATGCAATCCACTTTTTAAAAGATTGTTTTCTCTCTTCTACTTTCTTCAGCAGTTCTGCAACAGCACTCTCTCATTCTCAGCTGCATGCTATGACGTAAATTTTAGTTGACATATGTGTTGAAACTTAATATTTATTCTACACATTTTTACAAAATTGGAAAACTTAAGAATGTTTGTCACGTTTGGCTTCCTACAGAAACCATAACTGAAAAGAAAAGTGAAAAAAGAAATGTTCGATTATGTTGTAATGCTAAAGGGAGCCACTAGGGGTGTGCTCTAGAGCCACAAACAGACCCCTGCTGTAGGAGATGGGGGTCCGCGACCAAATACATATGAATGTGGGGGTCCTGAAGTTTGAGAGCCACTGCCCTATACAGAGACAGGACTCTACGGTGGGTGGATTAGGTACTTATACCGCTGCTCCTTCCAGGCGCCCCTGGTTATGCCGTTTTTCATTTGCAGACAACGATCAGCGTTGGTGAAATTCAGTTTGGGGTTTTTTACATTAACTTTTCCTGCTGGTTTAATGGAGGTGCTTCAGAAGGGCACACAGGTGTTTCTGTCCCCTCCACTCTTTCTCTCGCTTTTGTGTTCTCTTTTTCCTCGTTATCTTTTTACGGAATGGGTCGTAGGAGGCCAGACGTCCGTCTGTCTGTCTGTCTGTCTGTCTGTCCGAGGCTAGTCTCACTGATCAGTATTTCACATCGTTTATGTTGTTTATTTCACAACATACCTGTACACAAGTCAATGGAGGTGTAATCAGCCTCAAACCTGGCATCAAGTCATAGATTATCTTTCTATGCTTTCTCTCTCTCTCACTCTCTCGCTCTCTCTCACTCTCACTCTCTCTCTAATTGAATTTCTCGCCTGTCAATCATTTTGATATAAATATCAGATGAAAACTGCAGTTGCTAGGCGGAATATTGATTTCCCAGTCGCCCCCGGCGACATACGGCTATTATGGGATTGGCAAATTACACTGAAGCTAATAGCTAATTATGATGCCCTGCTCACCAGGTGGTGAGGACACACACAGTCACACACAGTCTCACACACACACGCACACACGTACACGCACGTGCGTGCATACACACACGCCTATATGCACGTGTAAACAGACATGCACATGCACACACAGAGACGCACGCACACACACACGCACGCACGCACGCGCACACACACACACACACACACACCAAATGCGTGTGTGAGTGCATTGTGCATCTGCACAAACAATAGTTCCTTGCATCAGTACACCATCTATGCACACACAGACATGGATGGTGTTCTTCTCTCCTCCACACACAGACTCAATACAACGCTCTCTATTTTTACATCTCATTATACGCTGCGTGGATGGGAGGCGACAGCCTCCTCCACAACCGCCACGCGACAAGAAACACAACAAGAATAACATTATACGGTAGCAATAGAAACCGCCGTGGAGATAAAACTACACATCATTTACAATTCAAAACTAAAGTGCAATGCAATAACACATCATCACTGTCACCGTGGAATACTAGGCTACAACAGGTATGTCCATAAAACAGTTGTCTTAGTTCAGTGGTTCCCAAACTTTTTCGTGTCAAGGACCCCCAAATCAACATTTATTAGGCCACGGACCCCCCATTTGAAAACATATGCCAGTGACCCCGATAAGGGAGGATTCTTACGGCTCTAGTTTGCAGTGATTCCGAAACATATTAATTTCATGGACCCCCACTTTCACACGCATTATGCTACGGACCCCCGATTTAATGGCATTTCTATCTCTGGTACCCCAATTTATATTGTAAAACCAATTTAATTTGGGGGGGTCCCCAGATTGCAAGTGAATGGCTGGAAACCAGAAATGAAGAGTTTGCATAGTACACAGAGCATAGTACATGCATACACTTTCCCTAATGATTATATCTGGTTTCAGTATTTATTGTCTCCACCAGGCCGAAGGCATGGGGAGAGAGTATGTTTTGCACTCCGTCCGTGTGTGTGTGTGTCCGTCCGTCCGTGTGTGTGTGTGTCCGTCCGTGTACAGCTAATCTCCGGCACCGTTAATCCGGTCGATGCCAAACTTTGCACACACACTCCCTGGATGCCAACAATGAACCTCTGCCCCGCATTTTCCAGAACGGCCTGTTATAGCGCCACCATGAGGCAGCTTTTCACATTCTTTACCTAAAACTGCACCGATCTGCATGAAACGTTGCATGCACACTCCCTAGAGGCCAAGGACAAACCTTTGACCTGCATTTTCCGCATCTGCCTTTTATAGCGCCACCAGGAGGCCGACTTTTGTAAAACACATTTTTTGATATTACTCCTCCACATTCTGTCCAAAAATCTCACAAATCGTTACACAGTATCTCTATGGTCATGTGCTCAAGTCGGATCTGTCCGATATTTCATATTCCATCCTAATTGGCTATAATTGGCTTTCACAGTTTGCAAGATTGCCCCGTTTGGAACAAAAGCCTCAAATCATGAACGCAGCATGCAATTTACCTGAAATCTTTCACACATTTTCTTACTAGGCTGAGGAATATATCCCACCCTTTTCACATTGGCCTGTTATAGCGCCACCAACAGGTTGATTTTTGCAAAACACATTTTTGGAACAAAATGCCTCAAATCATCCAATTGCCATCAAAGGCAAACATGTTTATATTACTCCTAAACATTTTGCCAAACATCTCACACAGTCCTATCCTCCTGGTGGAGACCTGTGCCCAGAAGGGCACTTTTTCTAGTTTATGATATATTTTCTCTATTATTAGGGAAATTGTAGGGTTATTTTTGTATTGGGGTGGGGAGGGGGGCCGGGGTCCCGAGACATGTCCCGAGACATGGCCAAAGCATTTCCCAGCCAAAAACGTTGAGAACCCCTGCTCCAAAGGTAGCTACACACCGCACCGAATCGTTTGAGAATCGACCGTGGAACGCGTCTCCTGCCCGTCGGCAGGTTGTCGATAGCTAGTCGTGGCCGTATCCACCGGGATCGGGACAGACCCGACATGTTTGGTCACTGAGCAAACTCGATTCTCCGTCGGTAGTGAAGAGAGGAGGGGGTGCAGTGGGGTAATTGGCTCTGTAGAGCACCCTCATTGGCTGTTTAGCTTGTCAATTATAAAACAAGAATGACACGCGTCATGTACGAAATGACAACAAACACTGCTGTTTACATGCAGCGGGTGGACAGAACTATCCATGTGTGTGCTTTGTACCTACATAGACCTATATGTTAGCTATTCGGCTAGCCAATGATGTAGCCAAAGCTGATATTGAGGTAGCGTGGCATGACAGTGACACGACAGTGTGTTCTTTTGTTTTGGTCAAGATGCCGCGTTTGTTTGTTTGATTCCGGCTGGGCACCGCACCACAGACTACTGCCACCTCCTGGTATGGAGAGTTATTGCACAGGATTTCCTCTGAGGTGTGTGCGCACAAAATGTCGCTGTGTCATCGGCTGTCAGCAGATTAAGTGCCCAGTCTGTTGCAATCTGTTGCAACTAGTTGGAACTAGAAGGAAATAGTCTAAACAAGTCTGTTTGGTGGAGAGGGACCTTAAGACTAGAGGCTTCGAGTGGTTAAAACTTCACACTCGTCTGAGTTTATGCCTGATTCCCCACTCATCCTGCTCTGGTTCTGCTCTCATTTGGCTCCTTGGTCACTAGCAGTATTGAAAGTTTCAAATTCACATGTTTCAACCGTCTATTTTCAAATAGAAAAGGTATAAAATAGGGCTTAAATGGTTGATGCATGTTTTGTAAAAAACTAAAATAAGTGTATTCTGTAAAGTGCCTGTAAGGGATGTTTTCAAATGACTGCTATAGCCTAGTTTTAGTAAAACATACAAGAGGGAGATTCGGTCTGTGCATAATGGAGGAAGGGTCACCAGGTGCAGCTCCAATTTGACAAGGGAGCCCTTTAAAAGATGATCTAATTGTGTTCGTTTTTATTCACTGAGTTGGAAAAGACACAGCTGTTAATAATGAGCCTGGGGGGTGGGGGGGGGGTTTAGGTCATTGGAGGAGAGTTTGCTGATGTGTAAGATTGTAGATTGTGATGGTTGGTTTCTGTGAGTTTAGAATGAATGGGAACTACATTAGTGGTGTAAAGTGACTAAATTTACTCATTTACTCAAGCACTGTATTTAACCTTTTCACTCCTATCTACGTTTATAAACGTAGCTAGGAAATCGGTACCTACTGGTGCTATCTACGCGTACGTTCGTAGACAACCATATACTCCATATATGAAAGCAGCGACCGTCAGTTGCATTAAGTTCCTCTCTCGAAGAGTCATTTGGGGTGCCGCACTGCCGCCACCTGGTGGCGCAAAAGCAACCAGGTGGCGGCACCCCGAATGACTCTTCTTCGAGTCACTTATACAACTGAGGTTACTGAAGTAACCCGAAGTTACCTTTTAGCATTGCTCCGGTTAGTATTGAGAGCCTCCGTCCCAACCAGCTATGGGATTTTTTAATCCAGCTCAATTGAGCCTCCATTATAACAGGATTTTCAAAGCGCTGTATCTCAAAAGGTTCGAGTGCTGTCCATGGTGAGCCGTCGCGCATCCTTCCTTACTTACTTAGTCCTCTTGCACTTCAGGGCGCGTAGAGCCAACCATAGCAACCAGGTCTCTCCATCTGGGTCTGTTGTGGGCAAGATGTTATGCTTGTGCCATAGTCACGTTACATGTTTTAAGGTCTTGAGTTATTACATCCAGCCAGCGGGTGTGGGGGGCGCCTCTAGGTCGTCTCCAACCAGCTTGCTGGGGTTTAAAGGCCAGGATGGTGCGTGTTGGATGATCCTCTGGCAGGCGAATGGCGTGGCCATACCAACGCACTCGCCGCATTGCTGCAAGGCAGGATGCTGGGAGCTGTTGGGTTAGCTCTCTTAAGGTCTGGTTAGTGACATGCTGGCTCCACGAGATGCCTTTGATCCTACTGAGGGCTCTGGAGTCAAAGCCTGGCCGCCAGCGTGTTATTCAGTGGTCGCGCATCCGATTCATTTGTGAGTTTGTATCGCTTCGCTGAGCACATGTAACTGGTTGTAATGCTAGCTAAGGGGTCTGAGCTAATGCGACTGATCACTGTGCTCATAACAAAAGCCCCCACCTCCCTGAATAACCCGGAAAGGAAACGAGGATCGTAGAGTTAGAGTGGACGGGTGGCGTTCCTTAGGTGTGCGTATGCTGCCACCTAGTGGCAGCGAAAAAGTACATTTTTTACGTACTTTTATTTTACTGGAGTATTTTCAATTGCCAGTACTTTCACTTTCACAACAATTGCACTTTTACTCTACTACAATTATAGTTACTTTGTAGATTTTGATTATTATTAAAAAACATACAGTAACCACTTCAGCCCTAAATACAGTTAAAAATATAGCGGTAGCCTCACAATGCATTGTGAGCTTGTAGATCTGTTATTTTAAAGATACTTTTTATGCAGTTTATACATTTGAAAATGCGTGACATCGGACATTCTGCATAATGTATTCTATACTTATGGTAATTAAGTACATTTTGATACCAATACTCTTGTACTTTTACTCGTGTATACAAGTTTAATTCTGGACTTGTACTTGTAACAGAGTACTATAGGTTTACTCTACATTGCAGTATTGACACTTTTACTTAAGTAAAGAATGTGAGTACCGTATACTTTTTCCACCACTGCTAATCACCAATGGGATCTAAATGCAGCTACTGCCATGTGTCTCGCTCTCTGAGAGAGAGAGAGGGGGGGAGAGAGAGAGAGAGAGGCAGAGGCAGGCAGTGGCGAAGCATGCTGTTGATGTTACTGCATTGCTACACAAACAGTCAATATTGAACCAGAACTTTGGCACAATACAGACAACACCTGCTTGCTGCCTTACAATCACGCCCACGCACGCATGCACGTGCACAGTCCGCGCACACACACACACACACACACACACACACACACACACACACACACACACACACACACCCCCACCATAGAGTGTAAAATCGCACCTGTGTGAACTGAGAGGTGCAACTATACTTTTGTTGTGATACTTCCTGTGCCAACATTGGCACAGGGGAGATTGATCACTGGCACACTTACAGTATGCCACTGTAAGTGTGAGAGGGAGATTTATTTTCTTTTAAAATTAAAAACATTAGTCAATTAAACTATGTCCACTCATTATACAAATTACATCCTGCACATAATTGTACATTCATTCAAACTGATAACTTCAAGGTTCAAGGTCTTTATTAATGTCCCAGAAGGGCAATTAGGTTTACAGCAAGAGTAGTGGTTTAAAACATACACACAATACAAACAATACAGGACAACAACAGACATGAGACACCATAGCATAAACAGAGGTCTTGCATCTAGTGCAAGTATAGAATCAAAGATAGAAAATAAAAAAGGCTACGTTCAGAAAGTGCTAGGATAGGAGGAAGGAGTCTGGGAGATAGGCAGGCTATTGCTCTTCTAAGTATATAGTGATCATCCTTACATCCTAATGTAAAAGAAAATATTTGTAGAAGAAGGGAAAAAAAGCTTATGTATAGCCTACGGATATTGAACAATCAAAATCAGTTGGAAATATTTAAAGTTGATGCCTGAAATTTCAAGAAAATGAAAACACGACGGGGGGATCGGTAGTGATGTCGCCTCAAAGCTAGAAGGTCCTGCAACTGTGCTGCTACCAGGGAGAAGGCAAGTTCAAGGGTTTCATACATGATGCAATGATGAGTCATGTATGGACAGCCAAGAATAAATCTGCATAAGCAACCGCGTAAATACTAAATAGTATTGATCATGCATAGAAGAAAGCATTAGGTCAACAAAATAAATACAATATTATGAACTAAGGTGACGTGGCAGTTTCTGCAGAGCAGCGTGTAGTTCAGCAATAGGCCTATCTCACAGCCCCCTTTCCACGCCCCCTTCCGGTAGATAGTGGTGTCATTTAACATTAGCATTTACACGTTTTTTTCTCTGGAGAATCTAAGTACATTTCCTAATGTAAAAATGTGACAGACCAATATTATTATGAAGCAAACAAGATGGTAAATCAGCTCGAACAGATAGAACAAACCTTACCTTGAGAAAACAAAAGTTGTAGACTTCTTAAATTACCTCTGTTAACATGTAGTTTCACCACTAACTAGGAAAGGGGGCGTATTAAGGGGGCGGGGAAATTCTGTGAGATAGGCCTATTTCATATCCACCAAAGTTCCGGTTATTTCCATAGGCCTGTTCATACTTTGTCATAATGTTTTCAGATTTTTTTTATGTGCACTATGCAAGTATGCAATGTAGTTTATTGCTCTTAAAATCAGCTTTATCTGGGAAGTCTGTGACCATTTTGTATATTCTTTATTTTACATAATTTAAATTTTGACAATGTATGCAAATCATATACTAATAAGCTAAGGTTGCAAGACTTGGGTATTATTACATTTATTATTTGACTTAAGAAGTGACAATTATAATTTGATGGATAGGCCCCATACAAAGTAGGTATGGTGGATTATATGTCTAGTACAGGGAATCATTGCTACTAAACAATGTTGGAATGGATTCAGCACCCCACAAACCTCTAATTACACGTCCCATAAGCTCATATTGCCCAATTCTTCCATTTGTTTCGCTCTATGTAGCATAACTTTGTTTGGCTCCCACAAAGTTTCCCAGAGGTGTTGGGTTGGAACTACAGTATTAGACTGATTGAAAATTGTATAGTTTTGTAATAATAATAATTGTAGAATGGGTACAGTTCAACAAAAGTACAGATCAATACAAAATATACTAAGGATAAATCCAGAAAAGGTCCTCCATTTTCAATTCATCATTCAGAACATTAAAGACATACAAATAAAATATACACTCCTACACAACAAAAATAAATCATCATATAGCCTACAGCTACACGGTCAGAAAACAATCACACTTGTGTGAAGTGAGGGGCACTCTTATCACCATACATCATCACATTCCGGCCAATCATATTTGGCCACTTTTCTGTCCTCAATTCTTATCCTCACTTTTTAAGCTCTCAGCCAATCAAATCATCACTATGGGGTACACACGCACTGGACCTATTTGTTCAGTTAAAGGACCATTTCACCACTTTTCAACCTATCTTCATATAATAGGTCCTCAGTAATAATCATGATAAAATGGAACAATTTTTTTCTACTCAGTCTGTGTCTCATAGGAGGGCTGTGGGCAGTTCAGAAACCCGTCCACCAGGGACATCATCGATGGGGAATCCAAGCTAATAGAAACCGCAGGCTTTCTAGTCCTGAAGAGTTGTAATGCTAAAATGGAAGCCATCGTTCTCACTATAATAAAAATCTAAACATTTTTTTTAAAGAAGAAACTTCTGCCTAGTGTCATAGATGTTTCGATAATGGTGGCACTAATTCGTATGAAAAGTGGTAAATGGGACATTTTGACAACTTTTTAACATAGCTCATCATTTTCAGCAATTTTTTTCCTATCGGGAAACACTGATTAGAAGTACATTTCCAGGGGGTACATGATACCCCGTTCTTTTTCCAGTGAGGAATCCAAGCTGATAGAAATGATAGGTTTTCTACTCCTGGAAAGTGCATGTGCATGCTATAATTGAAGCCATAATTCTGGCATTATATACACTATATATACATGTATCAGAGGCGTATCTACAATAAGGCGAGGGCAGGCGTCCGCCTGTCCAAATCCATTTCTGGCCTGGCCAAAATCCATGAGAAATGAGAAAAGAGGACAAAAACAAGACCTGAGAACTATTAAAATGGACAGCTGATTGGCCGTTGCGGTAGAGCGCGACCCTCAATCACCCATTCGAATGTAAATGCATGCCTTTCAGCCTTTGTATCCCACTCGTCTGGCAGGTATATCTCTTTGAAAACCTTTAGTGCTACGATTGTGCGCAGGGAGACGAAAATTAACATATATTGCCTGGCCAAAACGTAATTCCTGGATACGCCACTGATATGTATATACACATGTTTGCAGAACCGCCCACAGCCCAAGAGTATACTTGAGAAAATGTAGACTAGACAGTCACTTTCTGCCACTGTCCGTCAATACAGTATGCAGGGTTTAAATGTGCGTGTGTAGCTTTGGTCTCTTCTAGTTTCTGTGGTGGTCAGCATCCCACCCACACTGGCTCTGGTGCTTTAAATAAATTGCTCCGAAAGTGAACTTTTAAGTAAGGCTGCAACCAATATAGATACGAGTTTGAACTTATCTTAATAAAAATGTGTCACTGTGGACCTAAGGGCAGTTATTACATCATTTGGGTGGGGGAGGAGGGGTGGGGCTGTGAGAGAGAGAGAGAGAGATTATTCATTTTGATTCAACTTTCTGTAGTTTCAGCAAATCATACTAGGTCAGCTGCCATATCTTTTCCTTAACAGCTTTTTATAGTTTTTAGGCATATTTACGGAATGAGTGTACAGTACAGTACAGTACAGTACAGTACAGTACAGTACAGTACAGTACAGTACAGTACAGTACAGTACAGTACAGTACAGTTCTGCCGTGTTGCATTGGTCATTGCACGGGGTACCACACCGTCCACCCAAAGATTTTTCAGGAGCACAGGAAGCACAGGAAAATGTGGCAGACCACAGCGCGTCGGAGGAGACTAAAGAATAAAAAAAACATATGCAAAATAAATGAAAACAGTAAATGGAAAAACACAGCCCCCTCACGTATTGTAAGGACAGTATCAGTCACCATAAAAAAGGTTGGGTGTTTTCGATGAATGGTTAAAATGGAGTTTAAGGGTTTGTATAGGATTAGGAAGGGGGCGGGGCACCTACAATTAATATCAAATATCTATAAATACTGAATCAAGCAACTGCATGTCTGGGGTGTTCACCTGAGTAGATGACGAAATTACCACAAGTTTTATTTTTAAAGTGAAATATCCCTTTAAGTTTGTTTGGTCTGCAAGTCACCTTACACCTCCATTGTGATCCAAATAAATAGATACAGCATAATGGTAGGAAGAACATGTTAACTAAAATCACAATAATAATGACATTACAACACATTCATAGATCAGTAAACAAAAGTAATAAATAGATAAATACCACTTGCCCATCAGCCAATTTCTCAACATATTTTTAAAAATGTTTAAAGACTGGGCAAATTTAATTTCCTTTGGGATTTTGTTCCAATCCTCCACCCATATATATTTAAATGAGCTACCTACCTTATTTTATAGGTTTGGTGGTTTAAGATCAGCTACACTCGCCCCTGTATTCAAGCTATGGGACTCGTTAACATACGGGAAGTAACCTTTAAAAATGTTTGGGCATTTTTCTTTTAAGATTTTATAGGTCCATAATTAGTCTGTTGTTGTATTCTGCCTTCGACTGGAAGCCAATTTAATTATCTGAAAAATGGTTAGCGGCGATGTGGGTTCTTGGGGAGAGATAAAGAACTACCTTCATTCGTTTTTTTTGTGATGTTTGTAGTTTATCGACTTTGGTATTTTTAGATATGCCACTGTACCAGATTAGGCAGGTGTAATCAAAGTGACATTGAACTAATGCTGAGGCCAGTGTCCTCATAGTGGTTCTGTCTAGGACTTTGGCGATCCTAGCTAGGAACTTAGTCCTTGCGTGGATCTTGCCAATAACTGAATGAGCCATCGATTCACTGCATGTTCTGGTCTAGTGTGCAAACATTATGTAACTTTGGTTTTCTCCTGGAGTTTAACTCTGTTACATACACAGTTGCCAGTTACTTTAGTTTGGGCTTATTTCTGAAGTGAAGTTGCTTATTTGGGCTTGCTGTCATGATTATTTTTGAAAAAAGCTGATGTAATAGGGCTCAAGTGGTGAAACTGCATGGTTGCTCCTTTCATGGGCTTGTTTTCATAGACCTGGTCACTTGTTTCACTCACAGAATCTGGCAACCCCGGAGCCTCATCCTGTAACAAAACAAAACACAGCATTTTGTCCCGCTAGCTTTGCTTTGGAGTTGATCAATTAATTGGTATACATATCGGTATATGAGAGTTGAGATTGAGAATATGGTATCTAGTTCACACTACACGAGATCTGTTAGATCTGCTATTTTTCAATAGCTAAATTATAACAATGTTTAAAACACCAAAAGGGGTTCCCGCCCAAAATGGGTTAACTGTCCTTTTGCGCAGATCACGCAAACCTCAGCAAAAAGAAAAGGACAATATCGATGGCCTCCAACTGTAGATGTCAAATTACAGTATATTTGCAGATTAGTATGTTAGAAACAAACTAAGGCATATCAGGAGCAGGAGCAGGGTATTTGAAGATAAGTAAGGATAGAGACTTTAAAGATATTGAAGGAGTTGATTGATCTAAGAGAACTGGGGAGATTGTTCCAGTCATCCGGAGCTTTGTATTCGAAAGCACGTCGACCGACTTCTTTCCTAATGTTGGTGGGGACAATGAGGTAAGGTCCTAATGTTGGAGGGGACAATGAAGTAGGCATACTCTGTGTTCCTCAGATTATATGGTGAGCTATAGGGATGCAGATACTGTTTTAAATATTCAGGGTAGTTAAAATGAATACATTTGAAGATGAATATGAGCCAATGAAAGTGCCTTCTAGATTTGAGATTTAAGCAGTTGAGGGTCTCATACATAACACAGTGATGGGTCATATAAGGACACCTTAGTATGAATCTGCAGAGGTTATTATACGTTACCTTAAGAGGATAGAGGTGTGTTTCAGAAGTATTTTGATAAACAATGTCAGCGTAGTCTATTATTGGAAGGATTAGTTGTGAGACAATTATTTTTCTGACCTGAAGAGTGAAGCAGTTAATGGATCAATATAGTACTTTCAAACTGAAATTTACTTTTTGGACAACAGAGGTAATATGCGATTTGAATGAGAGTTGAGGGATGTAGTGGTTAGTGTGTGTTTTATAACAATAAACGAGGCATGCTGGGGTTTAAGTGGTGTATAAATAGTAACGCACACTGACTCCATCAGCACAGAGACAACTCCGGTGGGTCGGCCCTGTCAAGTGCTTTTATGAACAGCTCCGTTCAGTCACCAGGACGCCAGGTGGTCCAACGCCATGGTATAAAGACCAGCTGAAACCAGGCGCGGAGCCAGGAACTCTTTGAGTAAGGCCTGGCCAATATGTGGTATAGTTAGACCAGGGATGGGCAACTTTGACGATGGAGACGGCCATTATATTTCCATACTCACTCCAGAGGGGCCACGATGCATGCATGTCGTAGCAAAAATAGCCGATCTACAAGTTCAAAACGCGTCGCATTGCGACGCGTTTTGAACTTGTAGATCGGCTATTTTTGCTATATTTGAAGTCATTTTAACTAAATACAAATATATTGGACATAAAAAAGACAATAACATTATTTGTAATACTACTAACAAGCTACTAATTTAGACTAAGTAATTAAAGCGGGTCATGTTTGCATGTTTGGAATTGTAACAGCTGAAATCAATAACATATCATTATTCCAAAATTAATCTGAGGGCCACATTAAGTGAAGGTGGGGGCTGCATGTGGCCCGCGGGCCGCCAGTTGCCCATGTATGAGTTAGACAGTCCCCCGCAACCCCAGAGTTGGTGTCAAAGTGTCCTTGAGCAAGACGCTGAACCACTAATTGCTCCCGATGTGCAGGTTGGTGCCTTACATGGTTTCCTCCGCCATTAGTGTATGAATGTGTGTGAATGTAATGTGTGTGACTGTAATGCACAAATATGTAAATCACTTTGGATAAAAGCACTAAATGCACCATTCACCATTTGAACCACATGCATCACTCAATGCGCCGGTCAGGTATAGAAAAATGGAAAACACATGATACACAAAACCTCTGGCAATAGGTAAAACAAAAAGCTATACAAGGCGGGGCTTTGAGTTAATCTGATCTGCCTATTTGGTCTCTTTCAAATGTCGATAGTGTAAAAACAGTCTCATTTTTGAGTGGTGCTAGCCACCACGCAAGGCACAGCTTTGTCTGTAGGTCTGACCGTTTTGAGCACAGAATTGTATGTACCATGAGCTGCAGCTGACCAACCTGCTGATTGACGCACGCACGCATGCACGCACGCACGCACGCACGCACGCACCCACGCACACACCATTCAGTTCTATTAGTCTATATTCAAGCCATGTGTATTATTGGTGATACCATCTGCTGTTATGCGGTGTGCGTAATTTACCATTGATTTCAGCTGGGAATTTTGTTAGCTGTGGTTGAGTTACTGGCTCCTCCATAGCTGATAGATTCCCGAATTTCTCTGTAGAGACCGGCAGTCCAATGGATGCAAAAGCAGCAACAGCTACTGAGGTCTCCCCCAGTGCGGGTGGTGGTGATCCTAGCCGGGCTGGTAGAGCTACTGAGGTCTCCCCCAGTGCGGGTGCCGGGTGGTGGTGATCCTAGCCGGGCTGGTAGAGCTACTGAGGTCTCCCCCAGTGCGGGGTGAAGGTGGTGATCCTAGCCGGGCTGGTAGAGCTACTGCTGAGGTCTCCCCCAGTGCGGGTGAAGGTGGTGATCCTAGCCGGGCTGGTAGAGCTACTGCTGAGGTCTCCCCCAGTGCGGGTGAAGGTGGTGATCCTAGCCGGGCTGGTAGAGCTACTACTGAGGTCTCCCCCAGTGCGGGTGGTGATGGTGGTGGTCCTAGCGGGGCTGGTAGAGCTACTACTGAGGTCTCCCCCAGTGCGGGTGCCGGGTGGTGGTGGTGATCCTAGCCGGGCTGGTAGAGCTACTGAGGTCTCCCCCAGTGCGGGTGGTGGTGGTGGTGGTGATCCTAGCCGGGCTGGTAGAGCTACTGAGGTCTCCCCCAGTGCGGGTGGTGGTGATCCTAGCCGGGCTGGTAGAGCTACTACTGAGGTCTCCCCCAGTGCGGGTGGTGGTGATCCTAGCCGGGCTGGTAGAGCTACTGAGGTCTCCCCCAGTGCGGGTGGTGGTGATCCTAGCCGGGCTGGTAGAGCTACTACTGAGGTCTCCCCCAGTGCGGGTGGTGGTGATCCTAGCCGGGCTGGTAGAGCTACTGAGGTCTCCCCCAGTGCAGGTGGTGGTGGTGGTGGTGATCCTAGCCGGGCTGGTAGAGCTACCACTGAGGTCTCCCCCAGTGCGGGTGGTGGTGGTGGTGGTGATCCTAGCCGGGCTGGTAGAGCTACCACTGAGGTCTCCCCCAGTGCGGGTGGTGGTGGTGGTGGTGATCCTAGCCGGGCTGGTAGAGCTACCACTGAGGTCTCCCCCAGTGCGGGTGGTGGTAGTGGTGTTGTTGGTGATCCTAGCGGGGCTGGTAGAGCTACTACTGAGGTCTCCCCCAGTGCGGGTGGTGGTGATCCTAGCGGGGCTGGTAGAGCTACTGCTGGCGTGCTTGCTGGTGTAAACGGCGCCATGGTGGTACAGCTTTCTAAAATACGTTCGGACAAACCTTTTTTTTCCCTTTTTTCGGCGGTGCAATTGCTGTCTGCTATCAAGAAGCATCAAATGAAGAATCAAATGAAAAACCGGTTCTGTGGATGGATGCAGGCAGACACATTTCACACTCTAGCGTGAAACAGAATCCTGAGAGAATACACATTGGCACGCAAAAGACTCGACATCCTCCAGACACGCAGGACCGAAATAGAGAGAGAATACGGTGTAAGTCTGTCTGCTTTGAAAATCCGCTTGGCTGAGGGGATCGAGGGACAGCGTGACCGAGGAAAGGCTTTTTCCTCTCCGTGCCTACTGTGAATCGGCGCCTGGCTGAAACAGACTCTACAGAGGTGCAACATCAACCCCAATGACCTGGAGTCAGCCGGAGCAAATTGGCCACTCTGGCGTTCTTTATGCCACAAATGGGGGTCACAGACCGTCACACACTTCGAGGAGAAACACACCCAACAAAAGGATGTTGCACGTGGTGCCTGCAGCAAAGACACCTCCAGTACCAGCTCAGCCTCCTGATCCCAGTGCAGGCCTCAAGTGTCCTAATGGTGGCAGGATCCATGGTCCTAGAATGGGACATAGTAGTCATCGTTGATAACCAGGCTTTGTCGATAACCACTGACTAACAAACTCTGACAACAAACACTGACAAACTCTTATCACAGCATAAGAATGCTACGTGATCTTCGACATCGATAGGCTGCCTGCAGAAAGCTGAAGGGGGGGAGAGAAAAATAGATAGTGGGGTTCAATTGGTTAAGTGCATAGAAGAGAACATGTTACTACTATCACTGTTTCCATCATCTCCAGGCATTCACGGCCTTGTGTATTGTTTACTCAACCAGAAGGGTTGACTTGACAGTGCACTCACATCTTGCACTGAGAGTGGCTCTCCGTTTACCTGAGAGCTATTTAAAAAAGTACAGAAGCCAGATATCTTCGAAACCTCAGAGGAAAGGCTAAAAAATAACTTGCCTTCCTAGGATCCAATGCAGTTATTATTTAGTCACAATCTCTTGTTAATAATTGAAATATGGAGTTAGGTTCCTGCCCGACAGCAACAATTATACATTGATAAATGTATATTGCCTTCAGTAAAAAGTACCTACTCTACACATGAATATATATGAAGTATTTGTTATGATGGTGGCTGACGCATTTAGACCCTGCGACGGTGTGAGCTGCATAATTCTCCGGACCATAATTTCCCAGGTTTGCTTTCGGGCCGGAATACTTGTATCTCCATGATTCAACTTTAGGCGTATTTGTTTGAATTCTTGAAATTTATGAATGTCCTATACAAAAGTGTCATACAAAAGAAGCAAAAATCGACCGACTCGACAACAAGCACTGCACTCCCTGTGGGGGTGTGGAACGCGTGTGTCGAATTTGAAGTCGGTCATGGGGCGAACGGTTCTCGAGTTACGTGGATTTCAGACGTACACACGTACACACACATAGACTTGGATAAGGGATAAGGGTGGCGCAAGATGGAGCCCATAATGTTCAATCCTCTGTTAGCAGCCTACAGTACACTACATACGAGATGTCCACACTACATGCAGAGGTTCATCGCTGCACGTAGCCTTTGTGTTGTGTGTGTTTTCGAGTCAGGTCACATCTCTGTCTCTGCAGAGTCCTATCCTCATACCACTAAAGTTTGCTTTGCTGCTAGAATTTGAATTCATATCCCAAAACATACTGTGTGTGTGTGTGTGTGTGTGTGTGTGTGTGTGTGTGTGTGTGTGTGTGTGTGTGTGTGTGTGTGTGTGTGTGTGTGTGTGTGTGTGTGTGTGTGTGTGTGTTCTCTGTTACTTTTTCCTTAAATTGTCTATTTCTCAAATTCTACCATACTTGTGGGGACACATATTCCTGGTCCCCACAAGATAAATGGTTCATTGTTTTATGGTTTAAAAATACCTTTAGGTTTAGTTAGGTTTACAGTACACTTACCAAAAGGTGGCGGTTAGAATTAGACATTATTTAGAGGTTAGATTTTGGAGTTAGATTTGTATCCGATGTATCCTTAGTTGCGTGCTGCCTGGTGGCACACACCGAAAATAGCAGACCTATACAAGCTCAACCTGTTCATGCATGCATGTGGTGAAGGACATTCTGTAGTCTAACAAGCCACTGCTACGGTACCAGGAGGCCACTTAATGACGTGCTTGTAGATGCAAAGTGAGATTTGTGCTCGGAATGGACGTCAGTTCCAACTCCCCGTGCAGGTGTGCTTGTCCACCTATGAATGAATTGGCTTTCAGCGCTGAGCGCCAAGCAGACAAACTGAGGGAGCTATCTAACACAAGGCAGGAAAAATAAACTCGACACACCAGGTAATAAGTTCCCATTTGCAAAGATTTATTAGGGTGAGTGATGTTTTCGCTCAAGCGAGGCACTACCTCATACTTCTGAGCCTTGGGGGCTGGAAATGTCATACTTTAGTTACAGTATGCCGTGTTCACACCGACAGATGCAAAGCTACACTGTACTCTTTCATTTTCAATGGAAGCCATGCAGCGACATGAAGGTACAAAGCTAAGTCTTACGTTTGCAGCTGCTACTGAATCTACAAAGCTACAATCCAAGTTGAGCTGGCAGCTGTGTTGATTAACCATTTCCTTCACCTTAATCTCCACACAATTCCTGCTGGTAATTGGGGTAAACTATTTCTGTCTGCTAGTTCCATGTTCCTTGTTGTAACCCCAGGCTTTAATTTATTTCATATATTTCTCGCTCATCAGACGCATGCTGGATTATGCCAACAAACGCGTTGATCAACAACATGTCAACGAGCGTGTATGTCGTTTTGTAGCTTTTGCATCTTTAGTAGCTGAAAAGGGTCCCGCACACTGTCTTCACTTATAGAGCAGTACTTTTATTAGATGACAACGTTTCGGTCTAAACGACCTTCACCAGATACCTGATCGTTTCGGTCGTTTGGTTTCGCATTTGGTTGCCGCCTCCGACACACCTGTCCTTGTAGGAGTGCACAAGGCCGTTTTGCTGCATCTTTAGTAGCTGCCAGTGTGACTGCAGCATCGGAATTAATCTTTTCAAACGCGAGAGCTACATACTTTGCAGATTATTGCGACCACTGGTCGCATTTACTATGCAATCGTGCATTTCCCATCAGTGTGTTGGTTGGTTGGTTGGTCACCCCAGGCAAGCCCCCATATATGGTGCCCAGTAGTGATGCGCGGGCCGGCCCGTTGCCTGTGTTTTGTCATGTCCAGAGTCTCAACACACGCTGCTGGAAAATGAAGATCAGCATCAACACAAAGCTTGTCAATGTACGGAAGCACACAGTGCTGTAAAATATCATAATAGATGGTTGTGTTGAGACTCTGGACATGACAAAACACAGGCAACGGGCCGGCCCGCACAACGCTACTGTGATGATTTAGGCCATGTTATTTGCTATGGTGTTGATCCACTGACAGTGAAAACTTAACACTGGTTTCAACAGCCATCTTTTTAGAGTACACTGTGCTTCAGTATGTTGACAAGCTTCATGGAGATGCTAATTTTCCTTTCCAGCTTGATTTGGCACCTGCCCACAGAGCCAAAAATACTAGTAATTGGTGTACTGACCATATGGTATTACTGTGCTTAACTGACCAGCCAACTGGCCTGATCTGAACCCCACAGAGAATCTAGGACGGTTGTATTGTCAAGAGGAAGGTGTGAGACATAAGACTGAACAATACAAATTAATTTACGGCTGTTATCAAAGCAAACCTGGGCTTCCATAACACATCAACAGTGCCACAGGCTGATCACCTGATGAAATGATTTGTTCAAAAGTAGCCCAGACCAAGTATTAACTGCATACATTAATATACTTTTTAGATGGTCAACATTTCTCGTTTAAAAAAAATGTTCTAATTAATTGAGGATTTTTTGATTTTCATGAGCTGTATGCCATAATCATCAAGATTAAAACAAAAAAAAGATTTTAAATACTTTATGCACAATGCATTGAGAATATATGAAAGTTTCACTTTTTGAATTATATTTCGGAAGAAAATGAACTTTTACAAAACATTCTAATTACTTGATGGACCTGTATGTGTTTAAGTTTTACATGTTCATTCAAATAATTTTTTACGACACTCTTCGTCGTTAGGCTACTTTTTGTTTTTGCGGGCCGCGGGGCGGGCGGTTAATATATTGTTTTGCGGGGCAGGTTGGTGCGGGCTGGCTCCCGCGGCGGGACGAGACGGGCGGGTTATGAAAAAAAGCCGGTACGCGCATCACTAGTGCCCAGGTTATTGTGACATCCCTGATGTCATAGTAAATGCGACCTGCTGTCGCAGTTAAGCCCATATATGGAGATCCCTGATGTAATCAATATTGGCCAGCAACTCTACATCTGACCTCAAACCCTTAGTTCTCAACAGGCCCACCTGTCCATTCGGGCGGTGGTGGCTCAAGGGTAGAGTGGCTGGATGGTAACCGCAAGGTTGCCAGTTCGAACCCGGGCTCCCCCAGAGTTAGTGTCGAAGTGCCCTTGAGCAAGACGCTTAACCCCGAATTGCTCCTCATGTGCTGATTGCTGCCTTGCATGGTTTCCGCCGCCATCGGCCGCTACCACCCTTATATCTCCATATACTGTATGGAGCCCTGTACACTCAAGACATGCTCCTTATATGGCCAGGACAGAAGTCATTCCATGTTGATCTAACCCCCCCGTGCCAGTCAACGAGGCGTGTGCGTGTGCGCTATTTTTTTATTTGAATCCTAAAGAGTAACCGTTTTGGACATGAGGTTCCCACCCGACAATGATGCTATATAGAGAGGCCTAACCAACATGAGAGAGGCCTAACCAACATGATATATAGAGAGGCCTAACCAACATGATATATAGAGAGGCCTAACCAACATGATATATAGAGAGGCCTAACCAACATGATATATAGAGAGGCCTAACCAACATGATATATAGAGAGGCCTAACAAACATGATATATAGAGAGGCCTAACCAACATGATATATAGAGAGGCCTAACCAACATGATTTAGCTGTATTTTGATGTCCATTATTTGGCGAGGCTGTACCTGAATGTCAACATAGCGTGGGAAATATTGACACATAAATTGCTTAAACAGCTTTACAAATTAAGGTTTCTCAAGGAACAACAGCACCGTGTCTGAGTGTGTACACTACAGTATCCTCATTAATCATTTCCATAATCGTAACACTGCGCGCACAATGTCACCTCAGTGTGAAAAGGACATAGAGCCATAATTTATGACATATAACAATCGGCATGGATGCTAGAATTGAATGTATGATGAATTATGAGTCAATTTAATATGGATCTCCTCAGCCTGATATCGCAACTATAAGGGGCCTCCCTTATAGTTGTGATATCAACACACTGTGTGTGTGCAGCATTATGTTACTGTAGCCTAATATTATTATTTTCCACAAGTAACTGTTAGTATATGAATGAATGAATGAATATTTTATTTTCGTGTCTGGACAGTTTCTTGACCCATCCCACATGGGAGTATAACTTAAAAAAGCCAATACAGTAATATTGCAGTTATTAAACCAACTATACTTTGAGTCACTAAATTACAATGAACATGATTCGGTTGGGGTTTTTTTTTTTACCCAGAAGACTATATTAAGCCTATAATTTATACTCCATAGTAGGAGGTTGTCAGTTTTTGAGTGGTGCAACCACTCCTATAGACAGCTATGTGTGTCCCTGCCTGGGTCCCTGGCTGTGTCCCTGGCTTGCCTGGGGTGTGTGACAGGAATTGCGACTTCGTGACAGAGTTACGGGAATTGTGGGTTATGTGACAAAAACGCAAGATTTCATAGTTATCTGCGACCTGTATATATATGATGATTTGGAGTGGTACAGTACAGAACAGTACAGTACAGTGATAGTACAGTAGGCTACAGTACAGTAGACTAGAGGGACCCCCTGGGGACCCCCATACGGTAACTCTGTCATTTCTCAACCATTTCGGACACAGGGTGGCTCGCCGGAATGGCATGCACTAAATAGGGATAGATTATTGATCATTGCTTTTTTATAAACTATTATTATTATAGTTATCTATATTGATTTTCTTTTAATAATAATGGCAATCAGAAATCACCCTGTAACTTTAACTGGACCACTTTGAAGCTGGTTTTAGCCTTAGATGCCCTTTCAATGCAAAGCATGGTTTATTAGACGTATCAGTTATAAGAAACAGTGAGCATTTCTGCATCTATTACAGAATTGTATTAACTTGGCATTGAAGACACAAACTGTATTAAGATTCAAGACGTGTATACTGTAAGTCTTGCATAATTATGCAGAGTTAACATTCTTTTGTTTTGGTTGAGCAGCAATATTAAATAAATAAAAGTAACAGAAGAAAAAAAATGCATTTGCAAAAAAAAAAAAAAGAATGAAAAAGATGCAATAGCTTTTCTACTTCTAAGTGGCCACTGGGCACTGCCTGGCCAATATTTCCGGTCCAAAAGAAGTCCAGGCTGGTTCTCCTTATTTTGTGTAGTGTGAGTGTCAGCAGATGAGAACAGAGCAGGCAGAGGTTTTGTCTGGGATAGTGGTGTCTCTATCGGTGCAAACAGAGGCTGTTTAGGAGACGCGTCAGACAGATAGGCGGCAGCTTACAAGACACTGCGGCCAACCATTTAAATAAATGCTTTGAAAGAACGTCATATTTTTTTGGCAGTGGTCCCATCCTCGTTCGTAAGACTAGACTGAATCTATAGACGTCTGTTCCCTGGGGTTTTGCACTTTGTTGTTGCACTTCACTTGTGATGATGTATGCACAGTTTGACTTTTAAGAAAAAGTGCCATGGCCCATGTCTTTTGTCTTTTTTTCCTTTTGGCTTTTCCCTTCAGGGGTCGCCACAGCCAATCATCTGCCTCCATCTCAATCTGTCCTCTGCCTCCTCTTCTTTCACACCAACTAACTCATGTCCTCTTTCACTACATCCATTAATCTCTTTGGTTTTCCTCTAGGCCTCCTGCCTGGCAGTTCCAACGTCAGCATCCTTCTACCGATATACTCACTATCCCTCCTCTGTACATGTCCAAACCATCTCAGTCTGGCCTCTCTGGCTTTATCTCCAAAACATCTGACGTGTGCTGTCGCCTCTGATGGACTCGTTCCTGTTCCTATCCATCCTTGTTACTCCCAGAGAGAACGTCAACATTTTAGTCTCTACCTGCTATACCTCCAGCTCTAGTTAACACCAGTGTTGCCAGTCTTGCGACTAACGCGTTACTAATATAACCTATTACATAACGCAACTACTTTTTGTGGTAACTAATAAGGTAACTAGTTGATGATTGGTTAACGTAGTACAAGATGTCAGGGTAAACCAATCAGACGGAGTTGGGCGGGTCTTGCGTTATGGGGTAAACGCACACACAAATACTTGCCGACAGCACGCCCACCACCACAAGGTACAATGGCAAATGCAGATCGCGGCGACAGTGGGAGCTTTTCAGCTTGGAAATACAAACATTATTTTGAATTTGTGCAGATTAAGGACACTAAAAATATCGAGGTAAAATGCAAATTGTGTGAAGGACAGAAAGCATTGTCCATAGAAATAAAGAGCAATGCTTAATCTACATATTAACACACCTTACAAAAGTCCATGGGGCTACCAAACTAGTGGCCAAAGACCCCAAGGTCTCTACCACCATCCCCACCAGTGACTCACTCAGATGGACCAACACCATCTAAACAGACACAAATAGATGTTAAATCGCCTAACCCTAACCACTACATTTCATAGTGTATATGCTACACTATTTTAAATTGTTTTTTTTAACTAAAGTATCCAATAACTAGTTACTTTTATAATTTAGTAACTAGTAAAGTAATTATTTACTTTTTCAGACCAGTAACTATAACTATAAAAAGTAACTTTTCCAAAATAACTGCAACACACTGCTTAACACATTCCCCGATATTAATGTGTGAATTACTTTGAAACTGCCATGACCAGCGGCAATTATCACCTATCAAGTTTTTTTTTGTTTTCACATTTTCTTGGATGTTACACAACGTATATACATATACATATATGTATAACATACTATATACACAACCCCTGAATAGCATCACTTCGCACTGCACTTGTACATCAGATATTTTTGAACATTTTGAAAACTGTTGAAAGTGTGAGAACTCTGGAAGGCATGGTCTTAACGGGGGCGTGCGTGCGTGTGCGTGTGCGTGTGCGTGTGTCTGTCTGTGTCTGTGTGACTGTCAACTTATTGTATTTGGAAGTCTGGGCCATGTCCATAAACTTGTGCTCAGGGGTCTGCAATTGGGTGGATTGCAAAAGACAAATGTAAAAAAGCTGGCTAAATACTGTTCTGTCTCAGCTATTATGGGCAGTCTGTCTATCTGGAGAAGGCGCTGTTTCATTTATCCCTAGGTGGCTTAAAAAAAAAACATCCTGTCTAGTAGTGTCAAGTAATAGTATATGTCATCAATGTGCTATCTTTTTTTCCCCTCTGTGTGTTAAGCATGTGCAGCAGTTATATCTGGTTGGACCATATAATGTAACCTAATTCTGATCAGTGTTTGGGTCTATTGTATTGCGCCTCTTGTGCAGATCCAAATAAAATAATTCAAATGTGTGCGTCTCTCTCTCTAGCTCTGTGTGGCAGATCCCGCTCTCTCTGACTCTCGGAAATTCAACCAGTACCTTTACGGAGACTCTCTTCTGGATTCATAATAAGACAGGTAACACGCATGCACGCACGCGCACACACACACACACACACACACACACACACACACACACACACACACACACACACACACACACACACACACGTCGCAGTCCCTCCCCCTTTCATGACGACGCCAGGCCCAGGAAATAATTACCAGTGCATTTTTTCACATAGACATTTCAAAAAGTATTTATTTAAAGACCTTTTTAAGCGTCTTACAAAGCCAACTCGAGTCGTGACAAATCATGACAACAAACACAATATTTTGGACCAAACAAATAATTAAAAAGAAGAAAAACAACAAAAAAAAGTGTTGTAACCTGCTGTTCTTTTCTTCTTTCTGATTTTTTGTTTTTGTTTGGACCAAGTTTTTTTTGTTTGTTATCATGATTTGTCACAATTCGAGTTGGCTTTGTACAACGCTTAAAAGGTCTTTAAATACATTCTTTTTGAAATGTCTATGGGAAAAAAGCATTAGGAATGATTTCCTGGGCCTGGCGTCGTCATGAAAGGGGGAGGGACCGCGACACTCTATACGTTTGGTACTTTAAGTACATTTTGTACTTTTCCTCAAGTAAAAGAAAATTGCAGAACTTTTACTTTTTTTGACAGCTAGTCCATTGAACCATGTCATGAAAATACAGTATGCCCATATGTTCTGCTTCTCTTTCTAACAAACAAACCAACAGGGCCAATTACAATACCCTGCCATGCATCGCTGCGGAATCATGACAAAACAAAACAAAGAAAACGCCCACTCTGTTAAAACTAGAGAGAGAGAGAGAGAGAGAGAGAGATACGAGGAAAGAATTATTATTTTTTTCAGAACAGATTAATAATGATTATCATTTAATACAATTTCCAACATGTTGTTATGGTAACAAATAGAGGAGATGCAGCATGCATGCCAGAGATAAACATTATTCATTCAACAATTTTGCAGTACACTTAAGCCTAAAACTGGGAAGCATCCGTGTCATTTCATATTTTAACCACTTTAACTATTATTTACAGTATTTTATACTTTGACTATTCAAAAATAGAAATGCAAGCTCATTGAAAAAAAAACCTTTGTGCAAATCTTTGAATATGTAATGTTAAAGGGAACACTTTTAACTCAAATCTTTGCTTCCGTGGTCCCTGGAACAGATGGGTGGTCGGCGCCCAAAAACATATCATTTTGGGTGTCCTTGACATGAAACAGTTTGAGCACCACCACGATCTCTTTTTTTTCTCCAGAACAGATTAATAATGATTATTATTTAATCAAATTGCCATCATGTTGTTATCATAACAAATCGAGGAGCTGCAGTGCATGCCAGAGATAAACGTGATTCATTCAACAATTTTGTACTTAATATTAAATGTTATCTTTTTTTCCCCTTTCATCTGCTGCACAGAATACCATTATTGTGCGGCAGAAATCTTGCATTTACATTGTCAGCTTATTGTGTTTTAGCTTGGTTTTTGGGTGTTTTCTTTTGCGTTTCCGTAACGTAATGCCCTACTTTGTCGTACAAGAGTGCTGCGCAATAGCAGATCAACAAGCTCACGACGCAACCTTTTGTGAAAGTGGTTAAGTGCGACTAAGATACTGGACAACATTGCTGCCAAAACATGTTTTCAGCTTGTAGATCTGCTACTTTTGCTATTTCTGAATCCTAAAAATGTTGGACATATGAGATTTCCACCCGACAGAGATGATATATTTGTTTCTATTGTAGGCTACAGAAAGGAATATTAAATACAGAGAAACTTGGGTACAAACAGAGACGTGTTTGTGTGTGTCAGCTTTTTCGATTTTTATTTCCCAGAAAACCACAGTGTTGGTCGAATGGATGAGGACACCTGGTTGCTAGGCAACATCAACCAGACAGGCTACTTCAGGGTGAACTACGACCTCGACAACTGGAAACTGCTGATTCAACAGCTTTACAACAAGCACGAGGTAACACGCACGCACGCACGCACGCACGCACGCACACACACACACACCCCCTATATGATTTCTCATCATACGTTGGTTAGACATAACAGTCCGACAGGCATTAGTTCGACAACACCGTCACTCCCGACATGCATGGCAGGTTAAAACTAACCGTGGCAGGTTTAAACTAATCTGCGGTTTCCAGCATGCGTGGCAGGTTAAAACTAACCAGTGGCAGGTTTAAACTAATCTGCGGTTTCCAGCATGCATGGCAGGTTAAAACTAACCAGTGGCAGGTTAAAACTAACCCGTGGCTTCCTGCAAGGTTAGGTTTAGGGTAGGGTGTCGGACTAATGCCTGTCGGACCACATGCACCTCTAGCAAATTAAGTAACTCCATCTATCTTGTTTGTTTCTTTCTCCAGATGATCTCCGTAGGCAACAGGGCAGGGCTCATTGACGACGCTTTCAACTTGGCCAGGTAATAATGAATTGCATTTTTATAGCGCTTTTCCAAGTGCTCAAAGCACTTTACAAAGTGCTCAAAGCACTTTACAATGGTTCATTCATTCATACATTGGGAGGTGAAGCGGCGAACAGTCGACGCCAGCGTCCTCACTTCCCACATTCACACACCAATGGTGGTAAGCTCACACCGACCAACTCATTGGAGGAACTGTAGCCCCCTTTCTGAAACCAGCTCCTCGCCACTCGCTCTACACACTTGCCCTCGATATGCGCGTTCACGCGAGGCTGCGCCATATTAAGTGTCGTCCGAAACCAAGCAGCCTTGAGTGGAAGTGGCTTATAAAGCCCTCAAGAGCGAGTCTGTGCCGATCTAGACTCGATTGCCTTGTGCAGCCCTGCTCTGTGTCCGCATGGAAACCGCGACCTACAAATGTAAGAACCACCACAAATAAATGATAAATAAACTCCTCCTAAACAATCGTCATCTGATGCAGAATAGACAATGCTCCAACTGATGTTCACAAGGGCTCTTTATTTACCCCACCGTGAAAAAACTATAAATTAAAGTTATGAAACCACACAACTTTTAACACAATGATTTATAAACACCATGGATGTATATGACATGTCATTTTTGACAGTCACGCTGTATTTCCTTTTTCCATATTAATGAAATCCACATGTCACAAACATACACGATGCAATGCAATATAACTGTACAAACAAAATAACAGGTAACACAATTGCGTGATGGTAACCATGGCAACGAATGGTGTCTGTTTCCTGTTTCTGCACAAGGAGGGCGAGTGTATTTCCAAACAGTTTTGTATACCCAGAACCCTAATCAAGGGAACTTGATTCAGCTGGAGGGGCACTTTCTGACGAGGGAACCTCCTGAGAGCACGTCAAGGGACTGGTTTCAGAAAGGGCCTTAGGTTCAGTGTCTTGCCCAAGGACACTTCCACATGTGGACAGGAGGAGCCGGGATTCGAACCGCCTGAGCCACAGCTGCCCGTAGGCGTGGCCAGTGCTTATAAGGCATCTGGTCAGAATCTGGATTAACCACTTGCCATGGACGGAGATCTCTGTCTTTCTTTTAATGTTTTATATTGATTCAGTTTGAGGTTTAGTTGCTCTCTATTACCGTATATCAGTGTCTCTGTCGCTAAGAGATAAACCGTCCGTCAGTAAAAATGTTCCCACTCGTTGACGTCAACAATAGCCGAAACCCTTTTATCTCGAATTATGATCCCAGATTCTGATTCTAATCAACACAAGCTTTAGCCCCCTAGGGTTCAAGGGGTTAATAGTTCAAGCAGATCTGAGGCAACGATGTCAATACATGTGTCATGCTTTACATGTGTCTCTCACTAAATATTCAACCTGAGGTTATTTACATAATCCCTTATAGGTTTTATAGGCAGTCTGAATCCAGCCTGCCTTAATCCAATTTAATCCATAAATCCACTGTGCATATATGAGAGAGAGAGAGAGAGAGAGAGAGAGAGAGAGAGAGAGAGCGAGAGAGAGAGAATTATTAAGTACATTAATGAATTCTCCCTCCTCTCCTCTTCCCTTCTCTAATTTCCTCTCCTTATCTGTAAGGAGAGTATATATGCCCATCATATTATTGGTCATGTTCACACAAGCATTCAAAGCTGACTGGTTGAGCTCAGGATCATGTACTGTACAGGGCTAGTTGAGTAACCGTCTTCTCTGTGCAAGTATGTATGTGCGTGCGTGTGTGCGTGCGGCCGCTCAGTAGTCATTAGCTCTCCACTGAGCCTAGCCAATGATAAACTTACAAATGGACAACCAATTAACTGTCCCTTAACGATGTTAACAAGTTAATGAGCTCGTTAAGGACAATGCCTGGACACACAACCCCGGAGGGGGGATGAGATTAATAGGGCATAGCAACGGCGGCCATTTTGCGGTGCCACAGATCCATTTTTCCCATAGAGATTTCAGAAATTATTTGATATCAATTATTTTAAGCCTGGAACCAAGCCATCCATTCTCCTGGTGAATCATGACCATAAAACCTTTGATTCAAAAAATATTTGAATATTAAATTGTATTAATACTATTTAATAAATAAATAACATTTTTAATAAAGACTAGGGCTGGAACTTTAACGTATTACTTTTGATTAATTAACTAAAGAAAACATAACGTTATTATAAAAATAAAAATATAAATAAAATAAAAATATTTAGGACGACCATTGAGCCGATTCTACTCTATGGCTCCGACACTTTCAAAGGAATTAGAGAAACGGTTGGATGGCACTTACACCCACCTTCTAATGAGAGCGCAAAATCTGTCTTGGAAGAGCCACCCATCGACTAATCTAATATATGGCAACCTTCCCCGTGTTTCTTCACTAGTCCGATCCAGAAGAACACAGTTTGCCGGCCACTGCTACAGAGCTGACAATGAGGTTTATATCTTCCCTTCTCTGGAGTCCTGCCTCAAAGCAGACCAGAGGTAGAAAACTGTGGTTCCCTGATGTCATCACTAGGGACACATGCATCAGTAAGCAGAAACGCAATGAAGGACCAGAACGTCTGGCGTGGCATTGTGAAATCGATGATCTCGACCGCGGTAGAAAAATGATGATGATTATAAAAATAACCAACACCAACCAACAGACAACAAACCCCAGTGCACGCAATGGGAGAAGAAGCCGGTCAGACTCGGCTTGGCCCAGTGGAAATTTAGATTAAAAAATCACACCTGTGTGAACTGAGTGGTGCGTGCGAGCGACTGTGACTGTTCTGACATTCCATATGTTGATCTGACCCCCCCATGCCAAAGCGCCAGCGCTCGCCCAGCAGTCTGCCGTCAGACTGCTCGGCGAGCAGTCTGACGTGCGTGCACGCGACCTCGCCCTCAGGCATCTTACTGGTATATAGCTAATGGATGGTATGCGCATGCATGAAGTTTAATGTCGTTTAATGAAATCAGATAGAAGAAGACTTTTCTGTTTGGATGTATGGGCTGCAGTCAAGGCCAGAAAATAGTTGTTTGCCACTCAATAGGCGTTCCCGCATAACTTGCACGCATGATATCACGTGCACTGCATACCCGTCCCATTATTGCACTGGTCGAGTGTCAACCTACATTTTGTGTAGGCCTAATTACGCTTTATTCCAAACACGCCGTGAGGAGGGCCACGGTGTTCTTTTCTGGAGTCACTCTGCCTGTAGCCGTTCAAAGAAGAATCTTTCTTCCAAATAACATGGCCATGGAGATTCTGTGCAGAGGATGCCAAGTCCTAAAGCCTTGATGGAATTGAATCGAATGCCCTTGAGGAATGTTCTTCTTTTCGCTATGTTATGTGGCTTTGTGCTGAAATGCGTAGTTCTCTTTTTGCTACTCGTGCCAATTTAATCAAAGCACCTGAAAGAGTTTTCCGTGAGTGCTGATAATCCCTGTGGCTGTAGTGTCTGGACAGCATGGAAGCATTGTACTGTAGGCCTATATGTCCAAAACTGTCCAAATGGGGGGAAAAAAAGAGAACTTATTTTTCCAGTTATGATCTGATATAGTGTTATAGTACTTTATTGTCAGTTCACACTGAAATTTGTCTTGCGACCCAGCAGCCATATTGTTAGCAGAGCTACCATTGCAGTGTTAGGAAGAGTCTAGATAGCCTAGTCGGATATAAGTCAAATATACGGAGGATAAATAAGACACAAGTAGGCAGCAGCAGCGTCAGTTCACATCATCCTCGTCAGCTTCATGTTGACACACAACAGAACTGACGGGAGGCGTTTATTCAGCCAATATATACACACAGGTTAATGGGCACTTCCTGTTAAGCATGTACACTTCAGAATAAGAGCATATCTAATATAATAAAGATCACAATCTCAACACATATACACACATTTGGCATGAAGACAAGAGCAATGTCCACAGCTTAGAATGATCTGGCTACAACTCCTGATTAAGCCTCAAAGTCGACTGGTGGACAAAGTACCTCTTTAGTCTGACTTTATTGTATGCTGGGACACCATATTTCCTTCCTGAAGGTAGCAACCTATAATTCTCCATACAACACATTGCTATAGTGTTTGAGGTGATATTCCTATGATGCCGTTATTCATACGTGGATGTATAGACTAGAGTCTCTGAAGTGGTTGTCCAACAATTTTTGAACAAATGTTCAGTTGTTACAGCATTTCTGACTTTAGTTGATCCAACATAGTCATTATTTAGACAATTAAATTAAAATTAAACAATACCCAAACACATACGCCTAACTACTTTTAACATTTAAAGAAAATGAATAAGTGCAGAACAACAAGCTTAGAACGAGTGGCCGGGCGAAGCTTGTAGATCAATTTATTTTCCTGCTGTTGTGCGCCACTCTTAATTGTGCAAGTAACTAGGACATGAATTTACCCCAAAACCTGTAAAGTTCAAAAACTCTAATAGTCCAGGCAAACTAGCTTGTTTTGGACCTAAAAGTCAAAGTAAGCCTAGACTATCAGGCATCATCCTGTAGTTGTGTTGTATTGGTACCAATTCTTTTTATATATATTTTATCTGAATTCCTCACTCCTCAATTGAAATCTCAGACGAATGGAAATTGGACTCAACATGGCTTTTTGACAATAATTCCGCAACTAGGATTTGTTTATAGGACTTTTAGTATGTTGTTCTGGTGGTGACTTTATAGAAAAGGTTTTGTGAGGGAAAACAATCTATTACTATTTATTATTATTATTATTTCTCATAGGACTTTTAGTAAGCTATGTTGTTCTGGACACCTCATAGACATGATGTACAGTGACACAAATTATGTTGATGTAAATCAATTACGTTGATGTAAAATGGTAGTTTGCCTGGACTATAAACAAACAAACAAACAACAAACAAACATGAGCATGATAAGCATCCACGCAGATCCGGATGCAAAAGCCTGGGGTGTCTGGCTGCGTAGCCCAACCCCAAAGGAAAAGAAGGGAATACATACCTTGACCGGATGACTTATACACCCGCGGAGAGAGAGAGAGAGAGAGCAAGGTGATATTCCCAAGAGGTTGGCATAATCGCCGCATAATCATGGCAGTCGGCACAGAAACCTTGTATCTCCGTATTTCAACTTCTTTTAATGCTTCTCATGTAAATGAATGTGTTTCATCGTGGTACAAGAGTGTCGCGCAAAAGTATCGCACAAACTTAGCACAAGAAATAGCTGATTTACAAGCTCACAAGCTTTTGAGCGTAGTACAACTGCTATTTTTTGGCATTTAAAAAAAAGATGATTATGTTTTGAAAGTGTGGTTAAGTCTGTCTGTGGGTTTTCTAAAAAATTAAAGTATTGTAAAAGTAAAACGAGAGCTTGTGACTAAATCATAACTACATTGGATCCATTGAAACACAGGACATTTTTCTCCCCCTTAACCCATTCAGGCCTGACGTCGAAATTAAAAAAAAAAAAAATCTAAATCATGACAATTTTCTGAAAGATTTGAGGCACATTTTAACGATTTTTCAAAAATAGCAGACCTACAAGTTCATAGCGCGGCACTCGGTGCCGCGCTATGAACTTGTAGATCTGCTATTTTTCAATAGCTAAATTATAACATGATGTGTAACCACCAAAAGGGGTTCCCGCTCAAAATAGCTTAACCTGAAAAGTAACCACTTTTGGACATACGCGGTTCCCAGCCGACAGCGACGAGAGGCTTCTATGAAAGGGAGAGAGAGCGAGAGTATAAATATAGCAAACGGGCTCATGCTGATATTGGAGCCCTTCGCGACTGAAGGCAGGCGGGAGGTGAACGTCCCTCCACGTCCATGCACCTGTGTTGAAGGACAAACAGTCTGAAATAATTTGTGGGGCAAAAGAGCAAGTTAAGGCATGAAAGTGAATTTGTATAGCACATGTCAACGAGGGAATTCAATGTCTCAAACATCAACAGCAACGGAAACACAATTATAAAAGGACATTTAGGACAATAAAAGCAAAACAAGTTAAAAAAAAGAATAGAAAAAATAGCAGTGCAGAGAGAGAGAGAGAGAGAGAGAGAGAGACCTGAAAGGCAGCGACAAACAGAACGGTTGTTAGCTGTTGTTTAAAAGAACAAAGTGTCTGCAGACGTGCTGTTTTCTGGGAGCTTGTTCCAGATGCATAAAAACGAAGGCCCCGTTTAGACGACAACGGTTTCTAGATGAAACGGCAAAATAAAATATCAGATGTACTGTCCGTACTTCATTTGGACGGCATTATCGGGGGTTGAAAAAAAAACGTGAAAGCCCTTATTTTCCAGAATGGAAATCTCGGAAAACTCTCCACCTCCGTCTCTGTGTATAAACGGGCAACACGGGGGAATCCGCAAAACCTGTGACGCCATGAGCCATAACTCGTTGCCTCATGTCGGCTCACGCCACGTACTGTACATGCTACTACATTCGTGTAAACAAAGAGCCCTGTTCTATTCCGTGCATCAAGCAATACTACTATGTTATTATGATGTTAGTTCCATTGATCCAAAAGTCAGAATTGATCGTTCAAATAAACATGCTCTGAAAAGTAAACACACACATTCCACCTGCCTTCCCAAGCGTTCACACGTCACAGCCCACCAATCCAACCACCATAACACCGGTCAGTTGGTCAGGTGCGGAACTTCCCACCTGACCATCTGACCAGTGTTCTGGTGGTTGGATTGGTGGGCCCTGGCCATCTGACCAGTGTTATGGTGGTTGGATTGGTGGGCTGTGACGTGAGAACGCTTTCAAGTGGACCCTGATCCAGAAAAAGGTTGAGGACCACTGAGTTATAGCCAAATGATCAGAGGGGAAACCAGGAGGGAGAAAAGAAATTACTTATTTTCAAAGTTTCAGCGGAGCGGCATGGTGAGAAAAGCTCCCAGGCTTAGAGACAGATGGACTGAGAGAGACAGAGAGAGAGACAGAGAGAGAGAGAGACAGACAGAGAGAGAAACGGGGACCGTGGTGGACTTAGCAGTGGATAATGAGAGGGAGATGGCAGACGGCGGTGGATGGAAGTGACCGAGGTCATCTGATTAGGCCGTTTTGAGCCCTTTCCTGGCGGCTGCTTTAGACTGGCTGGCTCGTCCGTCTGGGAGGATTTCAGCGATGCAAGGAGATTGGAGGCTTATTGGAGGAGAGACTGTCAACAGGGATGAGGTAGATAGAAGTACTGTATACCTGAGTACACTTCTGAGGTACAATTAGGGTACTTATAATTAGTTTTAGCCTATACTTTATACTTTCATTCCAATACATCTCTAGTACTTAGGACACTGCACTCCACTGCATAGGACGATGGTTCCCAAAACAAACCTTTGGGACAGTGTTGATTTCATCGACTAATACTATGACGAAAAATGTGTTCGTCGACTACCTTTTTTCACTGGCAAAAACTAAATTAAAACTAAGCTATGATGACTGGGGTGCATACGCTTCGATCACAGAGAGATCTTCGTCAGCAATTACCTTACTTTTAATTTATACTTTTTTACTTTTGACTATAATTGTTTTACCAGCTGAGTGGCTTTGTGGTTAGTGTCCGCTATGAGATCGGGATGTCATAGGCTTCAATCCCCAGGCAGGGTCAAACCAAAGACTCTAAACGTGGGACCCGAAGCACAGAGTGCTTGGCACTCGGCATCAAGGGTTGGATTGGGCGTCTGTCCCTGGGACATACTAGTGTCATGTCCCTGGGACATACTAGTGTCATGTCCCTGGGACATACTAGTGTCATGTCCCTGGGACATACTAGTGTCATGTCCCTGGGACATACTAGTGTCATGTCCCTGGGACATACTAGTGTCATGTCCCTGTGTTCCCTCCTCCGCGTCATCAGTGCCCATACCCGAGGTGGGGTTGGCGAAAGGGCCTTTCTGTGTGGAGTTTGCATGTTCTCCCCGTGTCCCCTAGGGTAGTTACCCTCACAAAAACATGCAGTAATCCTGGTCTCTAAACACTACCTCCCCCTGGTCAGCCGGGGCACCTGATGGAGGGGAAAGGAACTGGTCGGAATAACGTGTTCCTTCCACGCGCTACGTCCGGCCAGGGAAACTCCCCTTGTCAGGTGAAAAGAAGCAGCTTGGACTCCTCATGCATAGAAGGAAGCATGGGGTCAGTCCGCTGCCCCCCCAGGTTGGCAGAGGAAGTGTAGCGCCCAGGATTACGTTAGATAATTGGCACTGGGTGAAAAAACTGGGTTGCAAAATCGTGGGTTGTGGAACTGACAATAACCTGAATGAGTGTATGATAACTAGGGCTGACCTTCGATCACGCTTTTGATGATCGACGCTTCGAAACGAATAGCGATCGATCGTCGACGCTTCGTCATCCGACGGGGGGGGGGGGGGGGGTGCGAGGCGAGCAGTGACGCACAATGAATTACGGCCGGGCTCCACCGGACGCGTTGCGTCTCCGTCGCGTGCGTCAAAAAACGCACCGGTTCAATTTTAATGCACGCTAATGTCACGCAACGCGGGCAGTGGAGCCACCCTTCATTGATTAAAAAGGGAACATTCCCTGACGGTGACGGAGACGCGACGCTGACGCGCCCGGTGGAGCCCCGGTGTTTTAGGCTTAAAATAAATAAAACAACGATATAGCAGAGAGAAACGCATGCTTGGATTGGTCTCAATTATTTTATTTAAGAATAAGCAACAATTGTTGCTTTCACCCAATCCGCCCAATTGTAGCAGCCTTCATGAAAGCAGTGACGCACAAATAATTAGGCTTACAATAAAACATCCGACCGTAACAAGTCAACATTAAATAAAACTACCTGACACAGGCATTACCTCTCAAATAAAAAAGATATAATCCAAAGCAGCACAGCAGCACACGACGAACCATGGCTTCGTGGAAACAGCACACGCAAGTGTAAAGAAAAGGCATTTTCATTATCTTGCCGTAAAATTAACTGAAATAAAGCGTCATTTAATCGAGGCTTTATGACGAGTGCTTGCTGCGAGGCGCACGCAATCAGAGCTGCCTGGGAGAAATGCGAGGCCCTGTGCTTTAATAATTAATTCATTAATATCCAAAACTGATCACATTTCTATCTATAAGGACAAACCTTATTAGAAAAAAGATTAATAGCATATGAAAGCCTTTTGAAATGTGTAGGTGTAGGCCTGTAGGTTACTGAATTGCAGGTGCTGCCAAATAAGTATAATTACTAGGCTACCAAATGCCAGTCAGTTGCGCAAATATAGGTCAGATCAATTAGCAGAGCGGAGCAGCCTCTCATCTCACTGACCAGATCTTCTTAAAGTTTACTTAGCCTACTTTAATAATATGACATAGTGTTGGATCTCCATCCTCCAGACAAACAAACCTTGGATTATAATTGGATTATGCCTATAATTCTTCTTTCTTCAAACCAGCACAGCCACAAGGTAAGAAACTATATAATGATTCACTGTTCGCACAGCACCCAGGCAGCTGTTCTTAATCGCGTCACATTCCCATCAAAGTAGCACACTAACTTTGCTTAATTTGCTTATTTTATTTGTAAAAAGCAACACTGTATTAAGACATGGCAGTATAATATCGATGCAAAATGGAAATATGAGAGAGAGAGAGAGAGAGAGAGAGAGAGAGAATTGCTTTGAGAGAGAGAGAGAGAGAGAGAGAGAATTGCTTTGAGAGAGAGAGAGAATTGCTTTGAGAGAGAGAGAGAGAGAGAGAGAGAGAGAGAGAGAGAGAGAGAGAATTGCTTTGAGAGAGAGAGAGAGAGAGAATTGCTTTGAGAGAGAGAGAGACACGTAAAGCCGTTCCATTTCAACTCGCAGGCGCGACTCCGTGAGGCCCTGTTCGCACAACCTAAAAAGCGTCTCTGTCTCTGAGAGTGCAATATTATAGTTAGTTACCGTACTTATATTAGTGCAGAAAAGAGACAATAAATCCCGCTTTGGAGAAGATGCGTTCCGAACCGAAGGGGTTGTAGTGGCAGGGAATCAGGGATGGATAGAATCCACTTCCTTGTTGTTACCACGAGTGAGGGGGGAGAGGGGAGGAGGCGTTGCGAGGTCTGCGAAGCGCCAGCATGCAGTATGGCTCGCGGACCAAATGGGGCCGGCTCGCGGACCAAAAGCGGCCGCTTTTTTTGTTGTTGTGACTATTCGATTTTTTATTTCAAGATCGATTCCCGTGCATATCGATCGATCGTCGATTAATCGATTTTTTTGGGTCAGCCCTAATGATAACATGATATTAACAGCTATGTGTAGATGGGCACGCACGCACGCACGCACGCGTGCATGTGCATGTGAAACATCTCCCCTAATCAATTTTGCATTGCCTGCTGATATTCTGAGAGTGTGTGTGTGTGTGTGTGTGTGTGTGTGTGTGTGTGTGTGTGTGTGTGTGTGTGTGTGTGTGTGTGTGTGTGTGTGTGTGTGTGTGTGTGTGCGTGTGCGTGTGCGTGTGCGTGCGTGCGTGCGTGCAGAAACATGATATTGGCATATTAAACATTTATCATATCCTGCCATAATATAATATAATGATAGCTGAGCATGAGTGCGCGTGCCTTCGTGCGTGCATTCTGTGTAGCCTATTGTGTTTGTATAAATTATTACCAAGATAAATAATGTATCACATTCTGCACAAAGGACAAGGTGACTGTGTGTGTGTGTGTGTGTGTGTGTGTGTGTGTGTGTGTGTGTGTGTGTGTGTGTGTGTGTGTGTGTGTGTGTGTGTGTGTGTGTGTGTGTGTGTGTGTGTGTGTGTGTGTGTGTGTGTGTGTGTGTGTGTGTGTGTGTGTGTGTGTGTGTGTGTGTGTGTGTGTGTGTGTGTGTGTGCGTGAGTGAAAGTCAGTGAACAGATGGCATTTTGAGGTGTGTGTCTGTGCACGGGTGTGTCTGTGCAAGTGTGTGTGGGATGTATCATATAAAATAGCGTACCTTGTGACATTTCACACGTGTATTTTACACTTCAATCATTTATATAGAGAGTTGGGGGGGGGGGGGGGAGAGGGAGAGAGGGGGAGGGCGAGAGAGAGAGAGAGAGGGGGAGAGGGATAGAGAGAGCTCAATATGTAGGCATACTAGGTGCTCAGACAGAAAGACAGACTTTACTTTACTTTGATGAGCCCAAGACGGGTGTAATACATACACATGAGCGAGTATAAATATGTGGGATTTAGTGAAAGCTGCTTTCCATCCGTATAGTCCCCCAATAAACAAGAAACAAGAAACAATGCAGAACAAAGCAATATAACAATGATACAACATAAGTTAACATCAACAACAATGATAGCCTACACACTTTGCAAAAAGCATGGAATACGGATGTGTATATTTCAGGAAACTCCCGTTAAACTTTCCAACAAACTCCGGTAAACTCCCGAATAGTACCATCACACCTGTATATTACCGTATATTAACTGTATATGCCCGCTAAACTTATACAGTGCGAAATACAGTGCCCATAATTGCCCGTTAACTCCCATTCACAATAAATCAACAATATAGGCATAATTATAATCTAATGTTGGGCCAAGTCTATACAAATATTGTACATTATCGTATGTCTGGTTATCTTACAGACAGACAGACAGACAGACAGACAGACAGACAGACAGAGTTGTATTTTTTTTTGCTGGACATCCACTGGTCCAGTCGAATTCCCACTCAGCACAACACATCCTCAGGTATACAGTAGGTTTGGGATCCGGAACCAGAGAAACTGGAGGAGTTAACTGGATCCGACATAGAGGAACCTGCAGGAATCGGTCCCTCGATATGGAACCGTTTCTGGAACCATTTTTTTTAATCACACAGTGAGAGCTGGTATGTATTTTTCTATTATTTTAAAACATTTAGAATATGTTCAAATAGCGGATCTACAAGCTCACAACGTGTCGATACAGATTGGCTATATATAGTTGAACTATTTTAAAATGTTTTAAAATAGTAAAACAAACAAAATGGCAACTAAGTTTAGGGATAAGGGGTAAGGGGTGGGGCAAGATAGAAGATAGGGCCCATGGTCTCTATTTCCCGAGGTAAGTTGGGAGAGAAACCCACCGAAGGCCGTGAGGATTCTCATCATCCTGCCTCTGTGGATCGAGTCAAATGCCTTTTTGAAACACGACACAGCAGTCAGATTGTTCTTGTATACCTCCTCAGGGGCAAGATCTGGGCCACGGTACAGTTCTCCCCTCGTCATCTACCTTTGTATGCTCATGACACGCTGCTCCCATAGGAGAAGTTCTCCATGCTCAATGTAGCGTTAGACCTGCAATAGCATGAGCAGCCTCAATAGAGTGTGCTGCCACATTATTATGCTGTACCTACCTTAAGGGCGCGTTTAATTTGACCTACATAATTATGGACATGAGAATGAGGATATAAATAACACCCTTTGTAGTGAAAGAAGTAAAGCTGTTATTAATGGGGATTTATTTTTTCTTTATTTTTATTCCCCCAATGGGGGAGTTTAAAATTAGTGCAAATATTTTACGCATGGAGCACATCATCACTACCACATTTTACGTAAAATGGAACAATAATAATATTAACTAGAAAAAGTGCCCCTCTGGGCCCAGGTCTCCACCAGGGCAGGTCAGGTTGTGGCCTCCTGGTGGCGCTATAATAGGCCAATGTGAAAAGGGTGACATTTCTTCTTAGGCCTTGGATGGCAATTGGATGATTGGATTTGAGGCATTTTGTTCCAAAAATGTGTTTTGCAAAAATCCAGCTGTTGGTGGCGCTATAACAGGCCAATGTGAAAAGGGTGGGATATATTCCTCATCATAGTAAGAAAGTCCGTGAAAGATTTCACGTAAATTGCACGCTCCGTTCATGATTTGAGGCTTTTTGTTCAAAACGGGCCAATCCTGCAAACTTTGAAAGCCAATGTTAGCCAATTACGATGGAATCTGAAATATCGGACAAATCCTTCTTGAACACATGACTATAGAGATATAGTGTGTAACGATTTAGGGGATTCTTGGACAGAATCTGGAAGAGTAATATAAAAAAAATTGTTTTTCAAAAGTCGGCCTCCTGGTGGCGCTATAACAGGCCGTTCTGGAAAATTTGGGGCAGAGGTTAGTCGTTGGCATCCAGGGAGTGTGTGCAAAATTTAGCATCGACCGGGTTAACGGTGCCGGAGATTAGCTGGTAACAGACGGACACACACACAAACACACACACACACACACACACACACACACACACACACACACACACACACACACACACACACACACACACACACACGGACGGAGTGCAAAACATACTCTCTCCCCATGCCTTCGGCCTGGTGGAGACAATAATAATATTTATGTATTTTATTTGGCCGTGGGCACCTTTTTTTTTTAAATATTTTGTGCCAGCCTCCCACCCTCCCCCCACCCAAATATAACAGAAGATCTGCCCTTTATGAACAGCTGTTAAAGTGGTGAAACGATTATTGTGTTGATGTATTTACAAATTTAGCTGTGAACCTCTGGAACCCCCTCAAGGACACACGCACGCAAACACACACACACACACACACACACACACACACACACACACACACACACACACACACACACACACACCTCTGGAACCCCCTCAAGGACACACGCACGCAAACACACAGCAGTGTTAGGAGGTAAACAGTCCAGACAGGTTACAGTACGTTGCCTTCATTAGAACACAATGTTTATCATGCAGGATGATCATTATGCACAACACTTTTTATTATTCAGGATATTATAGTTTATTATGCAGCACATTATCTAGAACATGACCCCGCACGCACCGCACATCATAATCTTTTGACCGCGATCATCGAGATCATGGATTTCACAATGCCACGCCAGACTTCCCAGTCCTTCACTTCCATCCCCAGTTCCTGCTTACTGATGCATGTGTCCCTAGCGATGACATCAGGGAACGACAGTTTTCTACCTCTGGTCCGCCCTGAGGCAGGACTCCAGAGAAGATGGGAAGATAATAACCTCATTGTCAGGCTGTCAGCTCTGTAGCAGTGGCCAGCAAATTGTGTTCTTCTGGATCGGACTAGTGAAGAAACAGGGAAGGTTGCCGTATGTTTGGGTGGCTCTTCCAAGAGAGATTTTGCGCTCATTAGAAGGCAGGTGTAAGTGCCATCCAGCCCTTTTGTCTAATTTCTTCAAAAGTGTCCGTTAAACTCAGTCTTAGATCCTCCAAACCTTCTGAGCCACACCCTATGAAGACAATTGATTGGAAAGAGGTCTCTTGTAATCAAGAACCTTGCAAAGAGTTTCACTCTTGAAGTATACAACAAATTTCAGTCACTCTCATCTGAGTCATCTTCATATTGATGCAGATAATGTAGAATATGTGTATGACAGTCTGATGAAATCGACTGAGGAAGTAGCCTTAGCAATGCTTCCCAAAAAGAAGGGTAGAGGCAAAAGTAAATCTATAACCTCCCCTTTAGTATCCGAGGCAAGAACACATATTAGGTCAGTCTCTCAAGCCTACCACAAATCACCATCACAAGCCAAGAAAGTCCAACAAATAATGGCTAAAAGGCACTTGATGATGCTTACCTAGATGCTGAGGTGAACTTTATAAATGGCAAAATCGACCATCTCTCAGAGCAACACACCAGCAAGAAGCACCATTAGCATGGAAAACAATCAAAGCGCTGTCGGACAAGAATTCAAACTCCATCTTCCGAATCAAGGGAGGGTCAGCCAAAAAGCGTATGGAAAGCATGCACGCACGCGCGCACGCACGAACACACACACACACACACACACACACACCACACACACACACACACACACACACACACACACACACACGCAATCAGGATTTCTCATCATATAGGGGCTTTTGTGGAAATTGCTCTCAAGAACAGCTCAACTGATTTGGTCGTATTTTTGATGTCATCTACTAATACTATTACTAACTACTTTGATGTCATCAATGTCACCCTACTTTGTATAATTCCTCCCTCTCTTCAGAGTTCAGTTCCACATTTGCATTTCCACTTTGTTTACAATGTTGATTTTCCAAGCTGGCATTGAATGGAAACAAGCATGCGTTTATCTAGCATCAGTATTATAATGACTCAAATATTAAATGAGTTGCATATCAGCACCCCCACCACCTCAGGACATTGTGGTACTGCAGCTAAAACGGCTTCAGAAGCAAAAAAGAAATGCCATGGACTGGTTATATCAGAGTGGTGATTGAGGCTCAACCCATTAGAAATAAGTTTGAGGGACATAGACAATATGATATTAAAAACCTGTTTTAAAATTCATGTTATAGCTGTTGTAACCCATTCTGGACGGGAACCCCTTTTGGTGTTTTAAGCATTCTGTTATACTTTAGCTATTGAAAAGATCTACAAGATCTACAAGCTCATAGCGCGGCACAGAGTGCCGTGCTACGAGCTTGTAAGTCTGCTATTTTTTTTTAATCGTGAAAATGTGCCTCAAATCTTTGAATATATATTATTTTAGAGCGAAAGAATTTAACTCAACATATTTTTAGATGGGGTCAACGGCCTATTACATATAATTGTTGGGATTCTTGACATGAAATATTGAGAACCACTGACCACTGTCAGGCCTAAATGGGTTAACTCTCTCTCTCTCTCTCTCTCTCTCTCTCTCTCTCTCTCTCTCTCTCTCTCTCTCTCTCTCTCTCTCTCTCTCTCTCTCTCTCTCTCTCTCTCTCTCTCTCTCTCTCTCTCTCTCTCTCTCTCTCTCAGGGCGGGGTACCTACCTCAGTCCATCCCACTGCAGATGATCTGCTACCTCCCCCAGGAGCCCAGCTTCCTGCCCTGGCACGCGGCCAGCAGATCTCTGTACCACCTGGACAAGCTGCTGGACCGCACGCAGGACTACAACCTGTTTAGTGTAAGACCTGTCAGCCTGCCTGTCTGTCTGCCTGCCTGCCTGTCTGTCTCTCTTTCTGTCTCTTGTCTGTCTGTCTGTGACCAAAACACGTTATCTGTGTCATTTGAGCTTGTAGATCGGCTACATTTTTAACTTATAAACTTGTGTGCGTGCGTGTGTGTGTGTGTGTGTGCGTGCATGTGCGTGTTACAGGACTATGTGTTGAAGCAGGTCGCCAGTCAGTACCACAAGATGGGTTGGCCTAGCAACGTGCCCAGCAACGCACCTAGCAACGAAGCAAACATCATGCAGGCGTCCTACCAGATCGAGTACGTACAGATCTGATATCTGATTATTGACTTAATTCATTACACCTTGAGATGCATCAGTGGATAGGATAGTAACTAAGTTATGTACTGTTATGGCTGTTGACTTGGAGAGAGCAGGAACAGAAAAGCCATTTGAAATCACAATGCTTTGTAGATCATTTTAATTAGGCCAAAGTTTGATTTGAAATTGGTTTGATTTCAAAATCACCCTATTCATTACTAATGTAATTGTGTCATGTGTTTTTTTGATGCTATTGTTATTGAATAGTTAATTCTGTCTTTTTTTCCTGTTTGACTGTGTGACTGTGTGACTGTGTCAGTGAGCTACAGAGAGAGGTTATAATGTTGGCTTGTAGCTTTGGAAACAAACATTGTCATCGCCAGGCTGTCGCTCAGATATCTGACTGGATCTCCAGTAACAAAAACAGGTACGTACACACACACACACACACACACATACACGCGCGTGTGCGCACATACACACACACACTCACACGCACACACACTGGGGCACGGCACCCCCATAGAGTCCACGCCAACGCAAGTTTGAAGTGGTGCCTAACCCGAGGGGTTCCCAACGGGCGCCTCTAGCACTGTGGAAACCTCATATCTAACCCTAACCCTATAACCCGAGGGGTTCCCAACCGGCGCCTATACCACTGTGGAAACCTCATAACCAGAGGGGTTCCCAACAGGCGCCTATAGCACTGTGGAAACCTCATATCGAGGGGTTCCCAACAGGCGCCTATAGTACTGTGGAAACCTCATATCGAGGGGTTCCCAACAGGCGCCTCTAGCACTGTGGAAACCTCATAACCCGAGGGGTTCCCAACAGGCGCCTATAGCACTGTGGAAACCTCATAACCCGAGGGGTTCCCAACGGGCGCCTATAGCACTGTGGAAACCTCATAACCCGAGGGGTTCCCAACAGGCGCCTATAGCACTGTGGAAACCTCATATCGAGGGGTTCCCAACAGGCGCCTATAGCACTGTGGAAACCTCATATCGAGGGGTTCCCAACAGGCGCCTATAGCACTGTGGAAACCTCATATCGAGGGGTTCCCAACAGGCGCCTATAGCACTGTGGAAACCTCATATCGAGGGGTTCCCAACAGGCGCCTATAGCACTGTGGAAACCTCATATCGAGGGGTTCCCAACAGGCGCCTCTAGCACTGTGGAAACCTTATATCGAGGGGTTCCCAACAGGCGCCTATAGCACTGTGGAAACCTCATAACCCGAGGGGTTCCCAACAGGCGCCTATAGCACTGTGGAAACCTCATAACCCGAGGGGTTCCCAACAGGCGCCTATAGCACTGTGGAAACCTCATAACCCGAGGGGTTTCCAACAGGCGCCTCTAGCACTGTGGAAACCTCATAACCCGAGGGGTTCCCAACAGGCGCCTGTAGCACTGTGGAAACCTCATAACCCGAGGGGTTCCCAACAGGCGCCTATAGCACTGTGGAAACCTCATAACCAGAGGGGTTCCCAACAGGCGCCTGTAGCACTGTGGAAACCTCATAACCCGAGGGGTTCCCAACAGGCGCCTATAGCACTGTGGAAACCTCATAACCAGAGGGGTTCCCAACAGGCGCCTATAGCACTGTGGAAACCTCATAACCAGAGGGGTTCCCAACAGGCGCCTCTAGCACTGTGGAAACCTCATAACCCGAGGGGTTCCCAACAGGCGCCTGTAGCACTGTGGAAACCTCATAACCCGAGGGGTTCCCAACAGGCGCCTCTAGCACTGTGGAAACCTCATAACCAGAGGGGTTCCCAACAGGCGCCTGTAGCACTGTGGAAACCTCATAACCCGAGGGGTTCCCAACAGGCGCCTATAGCACTGTGGAAACCTCATAACCAGAGGGGTTCCCAACAGGCGCCTATAGCACTGTGGAAACCTCATAACCCGAGGGGTTCCCAACAGGCGCCTGTAGCACTGTGGAAACCTCATAACCCGAGGGGTTCCCAACAGGCGCCTATAGCACTGTGGAAACCTCATAACCCGAGGGGTTCCCAACAGGCGCCTGTAGCACTGTGGAAACCTCATAACCAGAGGGGTTCCCAACAGGCGCCTATAGCACTGTGGAAACCTCATAACCCGAGGGGTTCCCAACAGGCGCCTATAGCACTGTGGAAACCTCATAACCCGAGGGGTTCCCAACAGGCGCCTGTAGCACTGTGGAAACCTCATAACCAGAGGGGTTCCCAACAGGCGCCTATAGCACTGTGGAAACCTCATAACCCGAGGGGTTCCCAACGGGCGCCTATAGCACTGTGGAAACCTCATAACCCGAGGGGTTCCCAACAGGCGCCTATAGCACTGTGGAAACCTCATATCATAACCCGAGGGGTTCCCAACAGGCGCCTATAGCACTGTGGAAACCTCATAACCCGAGGGGTTCCCAACGGGCGCCTATAGCACTGTGGAAACCTCATAACCCGAGGGGTTCCCAACAGGCGCCTATAGCACTGTGGAAACCTCATATCGAGGGGTTCCCAACAGGCGCCTGTAGCACTGTGGAAACCTCATAACCCGAGGGGTTCCCAACAGGCGCCTATAGCACTGTGGAAACCTCATAACCCGAGGGGTTCCCAACAGGCGCCTGTAGCACTGTGGAAACCTCATAACCCGAGGGGTTCCCAACAGGCGCCTATAGCACTGTGGAAACCTCATATCGAGGGGTTCCCAACAGGCGCCTATAGCACTGTGGAAACCTCATATCGAGGGGTTCCCAACAGGCGCCTATAGCACTGTGGAAACCTCATAACCCGAGGGGTTCCCAACAGGCGCCTATAGCACTGTGGAAACCTCATATCGAGGGGTTCCCAACAGGCGCCTATAGCACTGTGGAAACCTCATATCGAGGGGTTCCCAACAGGCGCCTATAGCACTGTGGAAACCTCATAACCCGAGGGGTTTCCAACAGGCGCCTCTAGCACTGTGGAAACCTCATAACCCGAGGGGTTCCCAACAGGCGCCTGTAGCACTGTGGAAACCTCATAACCCGAGGGGTTCCCAACAGGCGCCTATAGCACTGTGGAAACCTCATAACCCGAGGGGTTTCCAACAGGTGCCTCTAGCACTGTGGAAACCTCATAACCCGAGGGGTTCCCAACAGGCGCCTGTAGCACTGTGGAAACCTCATAACCCGAGGGGTTCCCAACAGGCGCCTATAGCACTGTGGAAACCTCATAACCCGAGGGGTTCCCAACAGGCGCCTATAGCACTGTGGAAACATCATAACCCGAGGGGTTCCCAACGGGCGCCTATAGCACTGTGGAAACATCATAACCCGAGGGGTTCCCAACGGGCGCCTATAGCACTGTGGAAACATCATAACCCGAGGGGTTCCCAACAGGCACCTATAGCACTGTGGAAACCTCATAACCCGAGGGGTTCCCAACAGGCGCCTATAGCACTGTGGAAACCTCATAACCCGAGGGGTTCCCAACAGGCGCCTATAGCACTGTGGAAACATCATAACCCGAGGGGTTCCCAACAGGCGCCTCTAGCACTGTGGAAACCTCATAACCCGAGGGGTTCCCAACGGGCGCCTATAGCACTGTGGAAACATCATAACCCGAGGGGTTCCCAACGGGCGCCTATAGCACTGTGGAAACATCATAACCCGAGGGGTTCCCAACGGGCGCCTATAGCACTGTGGAAACCTCATAACCCGAGGGGTTCCCAACAGGCGCCTATAGCACTGTAGAAACCTCATAACCCGAGGGGTTCCCAACGGGCGCCTATAGCACTGTAGAAACATCATAACCCGAGGGGTTCCCAACGGGCGCCTATAGCACTGTAGAAACATCATAACCCGAGGGGTTCCCAACGGGCGCCTATAGCACTGTGGAAACATCATAACCCGAGGGGTTCCCAACAGGCGCCTATAGCACTGTGGAAACATCATAACCCGAGGGGTTCCCAACAGGCGCCTATAGCACTGTGGAAACATCATAACCCGAGGGGTTCCCAACGGGCGCCTATAGCACTGTAGAAACATCATAACCCGAGGGGTTCCCAACAGGCACCTATAATAATAATAATAATAATAATAAAACTTTATTTGTATAGCACCTTTCATGACATGAAATGCAGCTCAAAGTGCTTTACACAAAAAAGAAAAGAAAAGCAGGGCATAAACAATACAGTGAGGACATGAATAACATTTTTTTTTAAAAGACAGATAAATCAATTAAAAGCAAGGGTGTAAAAGTGGGTCTTGAGCTGAGCTTTAAAAATGTCTACAGAGGCTGCCTGTCGAAGGTACAGTGGGAGTTTGTTCCACGCCGTCGGCCCGTAGAAGCAAAAAGCTGCTTCCCCGTATTTTTTAGTTGCCATTTTTTTAGGCAAAGCGAGCAGGCCAGCAGTGGAAGACCTTAGGGGGCGGTTTGGGACATATTTCGGCAGGCAGTCATGTAGGTAGGAAGGTGCGAGACCATTGAGAGCTTTATAAACAAGTAAAAGAATTTTAAAATCAATCCTAAAAACAACCGGAAGCCAGTGCAATGAGGCCAAGACTGGAGTAATATGTTCTCTCATCTTAGTTCTAGTTAAGACTCTGGCTGCTGCATTTTGGACAAGTTGTAATCTGTCAGTTGATTTCTTAGGCAATCCAGAAAAAAGTGCATTGCAGTAATCAAGCCGAGAAAAAACAAAGGCGTGGATTAGCGTTTTTGCATCGTCCAGTGACAAATAGGCTCTGATTCGTGCAATATTTCTAAGATGAAAAAAGGCAATCTTGGTAACATGATTAATGTGTGAATTAAAATTCAGTTCAGAATCAATAGTGATCCCCAGGTTCTTTACTGTACTGTTACTTTCTACAGTCAGGTTGCCAAGTCTGCTTTTTATCGATTCTTTCTGCTCACTAGAACCGATTATGAGAACTTCTGTCTTATCCTCATTTAGCTTGAGAAAGTTCTCACTCATCCAGCATTTAATGCTAGACAGACAGGTCAACAGCGGGTCTAAGGCACAGAGATCATCTGGATCTACAGAAAGATAAAGTTGGGTATCATCAGCATAGAAATGAAAATTGACTCCGTGATTGGTAATGAGTTCTCCCAATGGCAGTATGTACAGGGAGAATAACAGAGGACCAAGAATTGAGCCCTGTGGAATACCAGAACTGATGTTGTGTTTGTCTGAGTCAAACTCAGCTAGATTGACAAAATAGCTTCTGTTTGTTAGGTAGGAGGAAAACCAGGACAGGGCCGTGCCAGACAGGCCTACCCAGTGCTCCAGACGCTGTATTAAAATTGAATGGTCAATCGTGTCAAATGCAGCCGTTAGATCTAGAAGTAAAAGAACGGAAACATGTTTCTTGTCAGCAGACACCCTAAGATCATTCATTACTTTTACAAGTGCTGTTTCTGTGCTGTGGCCTTTCCTAAAGCCAGATTGGAATTTGTTATGCACATTGTTGTTCTGTAGAAACACATCCAATTGATGAAAGATGCATTTTTCTAAAACCTTGCCCAGAAAGGGCAGATTAGAAATGGGTCGGTAGTTACCCATCACAGAGGGATCAAGATTGTGTTTCTTGAGTAAGGGCCTAACTACAGCCGTCTTCAGTGAGTCTGGAAAGACGCCTGATTGTAGAGAGCTGTTTACAATTTTTAGGATATCTCCAATCACACTGTCTAAAACCTCTTTGAGAAAGGTGGTGGGAATTGTGTCCAATGAACAGGAGGATGATGTCATCTGAGATATGGTTTTTCGGAGTTCGTCTTCATCAATTGTACAGAAAGACAATAGGCTCCCCCTGGAGAGATCAACCCTGGCACCATTAGCTGCTGTTAGAGGGCTTGAGCTAGCAGCAGCACCATTCATAATATCAGCTCTAATGTTACAAATTTTGTTATCAAAAAAGCATGCAAACTCATTACACTTAGCTTTAGAGGCCGGGAACGACTGCTTGTAGGACTGGGGGGGGTTTAAAAGTCGTTCAATGGTAGAGAATAAGACTCTGGCATTTTTCTTGTTCTCATTAATAATGCCAGAGAAATAAGCCTGCCTTGCCAGACGCAGGGCTTTGTTATATGTGACTGTTGACTTTTTAAGAATCTCTAGGTGGATGGTGAGTTTGTTTTTTCTCCAAGCTCGCTCAGCTCTACGACAATCTTGCTTCAGTGAACGTGTATGCTCATTTATCCAGGGTGTTACTCTGGTGTTCTGTTTCTTTTTAGTTTTCATAGGAGCCACTATGTCAAGAGCTGACTCTAGTTTAAGATTAAACATTTGGACCATATCATTCACTGGGGGAGTATCGGATAGGGGGGGGCCCAGATGACGAGAGAACTCGTTGGCTGCAGATGAGCTAAAAAAAACGCTTTTTTATAGTATATTCAGTGATGTTTTTCTCTAGATCAGAGACAGTCATATTAAAACACAGCAAATAGTGGTCTGATAGCTCAGGCATTTCAATAGTCCTTTCAACAGTGATGTTCAGACCTCTAGAAATCACCAGGTCCAGAGTGTGCCCCTGTTTATGTGTAGGCCCAACAACATGTTGGATGAACTCAAAGGAGTGCAATAACTCTAAGAAACCCAGAGCCACCGCATTTGAAGCATCGTCCAGGTGTAGATTAAGATCGCCCGAGATAAGAGTTCTGTCATAGTTAGTGGAACAGATAGATAAAAGTTCTGATATTTCTGTTAGAAATACAGCTTTGCTGCACTTTGGAGGACGATAAATGCTGATCATTGGGATAGAGGACTGACCCTGCAGTATTGTGGCCTGGTATTCAAAGGATGAAAAGCTGCCGAGCGTCAGAGCCTTGAATTTTAAAGTGTCTGAAAAAATGATTGCCAGTCCACCTCCTTTCTTAGCCTCGCGAACAGAGTGGATGAAACTGTAGTTTGCGGGACAGGCTGGCGCTAGGAGAACAGCTCCATCCGAGCCAAGCCATGTCTCTGTTAGAAAGATAATATCTAGCTTCTCTTTACATATTATATCATTTACAGAAGAGGACTTATTTGTTAATGACCTGATGTTAAACAAGGCAAGGTTTAGCTTGTTATCAGATTTTTGGGGGCTGTGATGCCTGTGAGGTACATTAACCAAGCAGCATTTTCTCTTCAGGCTACTCCTTGTCTTGGACAATCTATTTGAAATAACAGTGGAAATGTTGTGAACCTCAACCTGTACGGTGATTGAAACACCAGGCTTTCTAGAAGCAAGGGGTCCATACATGTTTGTTGCTACGCATAATGGACCCTGTTCATATCAGTTATCAAATGTATTTTCTAGGCTATATGGGCGTGGCATATAGCGTGGGATTAACTCTGCCCATGGTATCTCTCGCATTTTGGGCTGTTGGGCTGGCCGTACGGTAAGGGGGGTCAGCCTTACTCCAGCGTTTATCAGGTCCATCATGCCCGGAGTGAATTTGAGGTGATGTATTGGTGAAGGAGTTTGAAATTCCTCCATTCGACTGTCATTGATGGACCTCTCGGCGGCCTCAGTATCCTCTCCACCAGTGGCCCCTGTGACTTCACGCTCTGTGAGTTTATCTCCACCAGGGGGCGCTGTGACTCCACGCCCTGTGAGTTTTCCTCCACCAGGGGGCGCTGTGACTTCACGCTCTGTGAGTTTTTCTCCACCAGGGGGCGCTGTGACTCCACGCTCTGTGCGTTTTTCTCCACCAGGGGGCGCTGTGACTTCACGCCCTGTGAGTTTTTCTCCACCAGGGGGCGCTGTGACTTCACGCCCTGTGAGTTTTTCTCCACCAGGGGGCGCTGTGACTTCACACCCCGTGCGTTTTTCTCCACCAGGGGGCGCTGTGACTTCACGCCCTGTGAGTTTTTCTCCACCAGGGGGCGCAGTGACTTTACGCTCTGTGCGTTTTTCTCCACCAGGGGGCGCTGTGACTTTACGCTCTGTGCGTTTTTCTCCACCAGGGGGCGCTGTGACCTCACGCTCTGTGCGTTTTTCTCTGCAATAGTCACCCCCTATGAACACGGGGGTGAGTTCATAGGGGGTGAGTTTTTCAGGGGGCCATGCATCACCAGGGGACCATGCATCACGCTCTATGTAGTCACAGCAGATGCAGATATACCAGGGGGGATGCACTTCCTCTTCTCCATCAGAGGAGGACCACTCTTCTGCATCAGTCCAGATGCAGAAGCACTGTGGAAACCTCATAACCCGAGGGGTTCCCAACGGGCGCCTATAGCACTGTGGAAACATCATAACCCGAGGGGTTCCCAACGGGCGCCTATAGCACTGTGGAAACCTCATAACCCGAGGGGTTCCCAACGGGCGCCTATAGCACTGTGGAAACCTCATAACCCGAGGGGTTCCCAACGGGCGCCTATAGCACTGTGGAAACCTCATAACCCGAGGGGTTCCCAACGGGCGCCTATAGCACTGTGGAAACATCATAACCCGAGGGGTTCCCAACAGGCACCTATAGCACTGTGGAAACATCATAACCCGAGGGGTTCCCAACGGGCGCCTATAGCACTGTGGAAACCTCATAACCCGAGGGGTTCCCAACAGGCGCCTATAGCACTGTGGAAACCTCATAACCCGAGGGGTTCCCAACGGGCGCCTATAGCACTGTGGAAACCTCATAACCCGAGGGGTTCCCAACAGGCGCCTATAGCACTGTGGAAACCTCATAACCCGAGGGGTTCCCAACAGGCGCCTCTAGCACTGTGGAAACCTCATAACCCGAGGGGTTCCCAACGGGCGCCTATAGCACTGTGGAAACCTCATAACCCGAGGGGTACCCAACAGGCTCCTATAGCACTGTGGAAACCTCATAACCCGAGGGGTTCCCAACAGGCTCCTATAGCACTGTGGAAACCTCATATCATAACCCGAGGGGTTCCCAACAGGCTCCTATAGCACTGTGGAAACCTCATATCGAGGGGTTCCCAACGGACGCCTATAGCACTGTGGAAACCTCATATCTAACCCTATAACCCGAGGGGTTCCCAACAGGCGCCTATAGCACTGTGGAAACCTCATAACCCGAGGGGTTCCCAACAGGCGCCTATAGCACTGTGGAAACCTCATATCCCGAGGGGTTCCCAACAGGCGCCTCTAGCACTGTGGAATCCTCATATCTAACCCTATAACACGAGGGGTTCCCAACAGGCGCCTATAGCACTGTGGAAACCTCACATCGTCGCTGTTTGACAAATACCTTGTATCTCCTTCACACTAAATCCAAGCGTTTAGGTCCTAAATACTTATTTGTAACACTTTTTAAACGTGTCAGTGTTTAGATTTTAAACAGAAGAACATCCCACTGAGAAATAGCCGGCTATTAGACGCGCGTCTAAAAATGCGATTAAAAAGCGGCTAAAAATGAAAGTTTTTTTTAGACGTCTATCCTTAGATTAGACATTGATTAGCGCTTGTTTAAACGTCTATATATCTCTCTACGTCGTCCTCAGACGAGCCTTCCATCGGCGTTTCCAGTCATCTCGGTTCTCCATACATCTGGCCAGCTCCTTTGTGCTTTCCGCGCCAGTATCTTTCTTTAGTACGTCCATGTAGGTAGGTGTGGGACGTCCTCTCGATCGATGCCCGTGTGTCGGTTCCCACAGTGGCCAGCTAGTCTCATCCTCCTTACTGCTATCTTCTCTGTTACACTTGGTAATGCCCCGTACAGACGCTTGTTGGTGATGTGCTCGTCCCTGTTGGTGTTAAGTACCAGACGTAACATTCTGGTGTAGCACCCATCCAGGGATTTCTGTAGGTCTTGTGTTAGTGTCCAGCATTCACAGCCATAGAGGAGAACAGACTCCACGGTAGTAGAGAAGAAACTGATCTTGATATGCCGAGGGAGGTTGGATTTCCACACACTGGTCATGCCATTAAGAGCTCGCCAGGCAAGTGCCTTCCTCACTTTAAGGTCCTTCTCTGTGGAGCCGACCCATGCGCCCAGGTATTTGAAGTCACTGACCTCCTTTAGGACAGTACCTTCTATTGTTGTTAGGGGCAGATGTCCTTGGGGGATGTTATAGGTTATGACCTCAGTCTTCTTTGCATTTAGCCTCAGGCCAACTTTGGCGCACTCCAACTCCACACTGGTCAGGAGAGCCTGTGCCTGCCTTACGTTGTCAGATAGCAGGCAGATGTCATCAGCGTAGTCCAGGTCTGAGGGTTTCTGCAGGGTGTCTCGTAGACCTTCTGGGTGCGATAGTGAAGCCGAGCTCTGTCTCCCTTCCATTAATAGCTTGTCTCAGAGCATAGTCCAATACTATTATAAAAAGGAAGGGGGCTAGGGTGTCTCCCTGCATCACTCCGGTTTGGATGTTGAATTCCTCGCTGTTACCATCCGGCGTTGTCACTCGGGCTCTCGTTCCCATGTACATGGTATCAATGGCTCGGAGCAGGTTCGGAGGAACATTGTAGGCCTTGAGTATTCTCATCATCATTCCTCTATGGATTGAGTCGAAGGCCTTCCTGAAGTCAATGAAGCATAGCACTGCTGCTAGGTTGTTCCTCTTTACCTCTATAGATATAGACCGTCTATATAGATCGCATTTTTAGACGAATATTAGACGTCTATTAGACAAAAAATGCTTTTTAAACACATAAATGTGTTTATGTTATACAATCAAAAGTCAGTCGTATACGTGTTTAGAATAGTAGTTTAGTTTGAGATGACTCGTGTTCTAGTGTATTTTATATCCATAAATAAACATTTGGCATTTAATTATTACACACTGGTGTTTAGGTTTTAAACGCGTCACATGTTCCAGGGATTTAGGATTTAGTTAATGTGATGGAAGAAGTACTTGCATGTTTTACTTACTGTAAGTAAAAGTATCAATACAGCAATAGTAGATAGTAGACAGAGTAGATATACTCTGTTACAAGACAAAGTCCTGTATGGAAAAAGTAACGGCATAAGCGCTACGAACTTGTAGATCTATTTTTGAAAAATCGTGAAAAATGTGCCTCAAATATTTGATTATTACAGAGTGAACATTTTAACTTAAATATTTGCTTCTGGGGGTCCCTGGAATAACATATTTTCAGATGGGGGGGCGGAGGCATATTACATATCATTTTTGGGGTCCTTGACATGAAATATTGAGAACCACTGATACAGAAACATAAGGTTTTTCAGAAAACTGTCAGGATTTTGAAGACATTTTTTTAATTTCGACGTCATGGCCTAAATGGGTTAAATACATACAGTACATGCACTTAGTTACACTAAAGCACTGCATATTTCTACGTTGTATGTGTTGTTTCCCCCTGCATACAATAATGTCATGTCGCATCATTCATGACACGCATCAGTTGGTAGAATTGCTATTTTCACAATTTTTGAAATTACTCAACAGTGAAAGTTGTTAAGTGTGTCCGTGTGTTTAATAAATATTTAACAAATTAAATCTATTAACAAGAGCTTGCCACTAAATAATAACTACATTACATTGGATACATTGGACCACAGATTATTATATATTTTTTCCTTTTCCTGAAAAGTCAAATTGTTGTGACATACAACAGTGATACTAGCATAGTTTACACTAGTCTAGAGCAGTGGTTCCCAAAGTGGGGTCCGGGGACCCCCAAGGGTACTTGAGGGAGTTCCAGGGGGGACCCAGCTAAATGATAGTTTGGAACCAAATAAACCCTCATGGGTCTGTAACTCAGAGAATGTACAAATTTGTGTACGCTACCAGAGTTAAATTAGCATTGATCTTACAATATAAATTGGGGGTCCCAGAGATAGAAATGCTATTAAATGGGGGTCTGTAGACTAATGCATGTCAAACTGGGGGTCCTTGAAATTAAACTGGTTGAAAATCACTGCTAGATCCATAAAAATCTTATCTTATTGGGCTCCCTGGCATATCTCTTCAAATGGGGGTTCGCGGGCTCATTAGTGTCCATTTGGGGGTCCTTGACATGAAAGAGTTTGGGAACCACTGGTCTAGAGTATATTCTCACAGGATGAGAAGTATATCATCAGAGAACTAAATGACATTTATCGACGGTACATCGGTGACTGAATAAAACAAAATGACGCGCACCTAAATCGTATAACCCTGAATACACAGAAGAATAAATCAGAAAGCTGCTGTCTAATTGCAGCCAAAACAGCTCTAAAATATGAGCCCACAAAAACTGAGTAGACATAAGGAGACGGCGTAAAGGATGTGCACATCACGCAGCTGTGAAAACGAGCCATTATTCTCCTGCTGGAGTGAGCACGTGCACGTGTGTGTGGGCATGCGTGTGTGTGTTTATGTGGCTGTTGCTTGTGCGCTGATGTGTGTTGGTGCGGTGGGCGTAAAGGTGGGCCATCTGTTTTCTCTGCTGGAGCTGCTGGCGCGGTGCCCACCTCACTGGAGGGCTGCGTGTGGGCATTGTATGGGTGTGGGCAACCATCCATGCCGTCCTCCCTCATGAGGGGGCACGTTGCAGATGATTTCCTCATCTGTCCTCCTTGTATCCCTGGTGTCGAGCAGCTGTAGATGGACCTCTTCAAACGCTCCAATCTTAATTATTTCTCTGTGAGGTACGAATGCATTCCTATACCCCCCAGCTATGGGACGTTATCAGCCAGGGTCGTACCCCCTCGTATACTCCGTCTATATAGTGGTTGAGCCCCACAGCAGCTTTTAACATTGATCCGGGTTGCTATGAAACGCCTCCGTCACCACCGGCTATGGGACGTTACAACTCGTCTCCGTTTACTTCGGTTCAAAGCAGGATTTTCAAACCTCCATAAGTCGGAATCTACGAGCGCTGTCCTTGGTGATCATCATCAGCCATCCAAAGTTCGGATGTCATTTGTGACTTTGTCTCGCATCGCTCACGACATGTAAACGTTTCTGGCGACGGGTAAACAGTGTGCGCTAATGCTAATGCGGTCAAATGGTTGCAGTGAGTGTGTGCATGTGGCTACAGCGGTGAGGAAAATGATTCTCTTCAAGTGGACGCAGGCGGTGGCACAGCTTAATTAACTGCAATTATGCTGCCAGCTAGCATGCAAAAAAAAAGAGTTAAATGGCCACTTCACCCCTTTGCAACCAGAGCTTATTTGAATGATGTTTAGGACACAAGAAACACTTTCCTGGGGTTTGTATGTGTGTAACATGTTTTTTATTTTTATTTTATTTTGTATATTTTAGTCCTGGACTACATAGTCACACCTCCATGCAGCCTACCCCTCTCTTAGAGTATAAATATAATAGAGTCGTCACTGAGAGGAAACCCTGAGTTGAACAAAGACATAGTGGCCGAAAGTGGTATTGCACTATGGGCCAGGCGCTATGCATTGCGCGCGTTCACGTGCCATGCTCCATACGTGAACACGCGCAATGATATCAACCGACCACCCCGTCCTTTCTGTCAGGGGAGTGGCTGTGCGTCGTTAATGATGTCCATTCATATTAAATATGAATGGACATCATTAACGACGCACTGGCTGTATCAAATTTTGATACAGCATAAGCCTTGAAACTACATATGTCAATGTCGCTGCTAATATACGTCACGCCCAGCTGTCAACACATTGCGTTCCTGAGATTCCTCGTTGACGTAAGCTCAGCTGGTGGTGACTCGACTCGTACTAACCACGAAACATTAAATATCAATAAAATTAAAATAAACGTAATTCAGACATTCAGTTTCTGTTGTGCGACGGGCAGATGCAGCCACCCGCCTACCTGGAAATGTAGTCTCTGGGTTGTTCGACTCGTTTCTAACGCTTATTTTGTTACTCTTTGGGTACTTGTACATTTCCACCTTTAGTCGATGCTTCATATCCATATGAGTGAAAAGGCCGGGGTGATCGGTTTATTTTTCAAACACAGTTCTTATATGAGGTGATCTAAAATCCCCCTATGGAAATTACAATGCAAATAAAAAGTACATGAACCTGTGGACTGATGCCCTCTACTGACAGTGACGTCAGGACTTCGGTGCTCTATACAATGTTTCCAACCCGGAAGAATGCCTCATGCGCTGGGTGAGCAACTCGATGAAGAATGCCTCATGCGCTGGGTGAGCTACTCAATGCAAGTGGATGGGAGGAGAAATCTGGTGATGTCTCTATTATATTTATACTCCAAGCCCCCTCTCCACAAGGAGGGGACGTGCACTAAAGCATTATGGGCATTGTAGGAATTCAGCAATCCAGTCAAACCCTAGTCAAACACACAGGCGGCGTTCGAATTCATTCCCTATAGTGCACTACTTTGGGGTTCCGCCATTTTGTTATAGTGTCCGAATATGTAGTGAGCATTTTTGCACCCTAATGTAGTGGATTGTGAAGTATCCCACAATGCACCGGGAATTGTAGGGACCATCCGATGGTCACTACAAAAACACAGCGAAGCAAATCTGCCCCATAATGCATTGCGCAAGCTCGCTCTTGAGCGCACATGCACGCGTTTGCGCGCACGTGCGCTGCTTCTGCATGCATGCGCTTATTGCGCTCCAACTCAGAAGAGGCAGAAGTTGAACCAGCGAAAGAAATCAACACAAATGTACTTTTTAAACTTTCGTTTCCCCTCTCTTTTCTTCCCTGGTGGATCTCGAAGCTACAGATCTCAAGACAAATGATCTGTGCATTTATTTGCAATTGTTTTGTTTTATTTATTTATAATAAAACAATTCATTTGCAATAGTATTACTAATTTACAATTTACAATTTAGGCATTTAGCAGACGCTCTTAATCCAGAGCGATTTACATTAAGTAAAACAAAAGCATGGCGTACGTCACATATATAAAAAGTAGTTATCATGAATCATGCGTAAACTAAGAACGTAACAGTGGAGTATCTATGTTAACTATACATACTATACTATATAATATATTATACATGTGTACTATAAAGTGCTATGACTGCATAAAGTGCAATTCTAGAGCTGTCTACGTAACAAGCTATAAGTCTGTTTAAAATACTATCTAAGTCTACATAATGTGCTATCTAAGGGGCTAGGGCAAGTGCTACGGGCCATGGTGGAGTCTGAAGAGGTGGGTTTTCAGACTACGGCGGAAGATTGGGAGTGAGGCTGCAGTTCTGACTGTGATGGGAAGTGCATTCCATAGTTTTGGAGCCAGAAGTGAGAAGAGTTTGGGACGTGTGGAGCGTTGTCCCGGCGTTTTTAGTGAAGGTACCTCCAGCTTCCCTGCGTTGGCTGATCTGAGTGCACGGGAGGGTTTGTAGGGTACGATCATACTTGTGAGATATGGGGGGGCCATGCCTTTGGTTGCTTTGAATGCCAGCATCAGAGTTTTGTACTCTGTGCGGGCAGCGACCGGGAGCCAATGGAGGGAGCGGAGAAGGGGGGTGACGTGTGAGCATTTTGGCTGGTTGAAGACCAAGCGGGCTGCGGCATTTTGGATCAGTTGGAGGGGCTTAAGTGCACATGCCGGTAGGCCAGTAAGGAGGGAGTTACAATAGTCAAGTTTTGACAAGACTGTTGTCTGGATTAGGAGCTGGGCTGACTCCTGGGTGAGGAACGGTCTAATTCGTCGTATGTTGTAGAGTGTAAACCTACAGGATCTAGTGACAGCTGATTCATTGTATCACCCAGGCCCAGCGCATGACGTTAGGAGAGGAATGAGTTGCTTGCTGTAGAAGGCCTTATATTTTAATAGTTTTTGGATTAAGGTTGGTGAGGTTGTAAAGCTATGTGCTAAAGTCCAATATATATTTTGTACATGCATGTGAGACACATTAATTGTGTCTCCGAACACATGTTTTATTAATATTAATTAATTCCTGCCATTAAAAAATATATGTTATCTAACATTATTTCATTGAATTGCGCTAAATACATTAAAACTTCATTATGTAGGCAGTAATTTATTGGACTGCTGTTTCTGTTAACGTCCGTATTGTGAGCAGAGCTTGTAGATCGGCTACTTTTGGTAATTATTTACCAAAAGTACCCGATCTACACAAGCTCACAACACGGACGTCGCGTTGCTTATAGATCGGCTATTTTTGCCGTACTCCCCCCTAGGGGGGAGTACGGCAGACGCTCTTAATCCAGAGCGATTTACATTAAGCAATAACAAAAGCATGGCATACATCACATATATAAAAAGTAGTTATCATGAATCATGCGTAAACTAAGAGCGTAACAGTGGAGTATCTATGTTAACTATACATACTATACTATATAATATATTACACATGTGTACTATAAAGTGCTATGACTACATAAAGTGCAATTCTAGTGCTGTCTAGGTAACAAGCTATAAATCTGTTTAAAATACTATCTAAGTCTACATAATGTGCTATCTAAGGGGCTAGGCTAGGGCAAGTGCTCACCATACAGTCAGAGTCGGTGCTCCCCATACAGGGAGTATTGTCCGAATTCATCACTATTTGAGTCCACTGAGTCTGGATCCCCGTATGGGGAGTAGGGAGTAGGGAACAACCCTAGCAATTCGAACGCAGCCGGCACTGTTTTTCTGGCAAATCTAAGCTAGCAAATATAAGACTTCCGGGGGACGATCTCTTCAAAATAAGAGTACCCGAAAAAAAGATGAATTTGCACATTAAAACTATAAATTAAGCATTTAAACGATGCTATAGGACACACATTATGTTTCTGTGTAAAAATAAGTAATAAGTAATGTTTCTGTGTAAAGATAAGTAATTAAAAAGTTATCTAAATGGATAAATGCTATTCACTGGAGTGCATGGACTTTATAAAGTGGACACTGGACAAAAATCCCTGCTATGTATCGACTAGTGTGACATACGCACATGTCCGGGGAGACCTCCTCTACAACACCACACTGTCCGCTAAGCAGCAGAGGTGTAAAACAAAAATTGGCACGCCAAACAGCGAGGTGAAATATAAAAAAAAATCCCATTTCCAGACTAAAGTCAACTAAAGTGGACACTGGACAAAAATCCCTGCTATGTATCGACTAGTGTGACATATGCACATGTCCGGGGAGACCTCCTCTACAACACCACACTGTCCGCTAAGCAGCAGAGGTGTCAAAATTAAATTTGCACACCATACAGCGAGGTGAAACATAAAAAAATGTCCCATTTCCAGACTAAAGTCAACTAAAGTGGACACTGGACAAAAATCCCTGCTATGTATCGACTAGTGTGACATACGCACATGTCCGTGGAGACCTCCTCTACAACACCACACTGTCCGCTAAGCAGCAGAGGTGTAAAACAAAAATTGGCACGCCATACAGCGAGGTGAAACATAAAAAAAGTCCCATTTCCAGACTAAAGTCAACTAAAGTGGACACTGGACAAAAATCCCTGCTATGTATCGACTAGTGTGACATACGCACATGTCCGTGGAGACCTCCTCTACAACACCACACTGTCCGCTAAGCAGCAGAGGTGTAAAACAAAAATTGGCACGCCATACAGCGAGGTGAAACATAAAAAATGTCCCATTTCCAGACTAAAGTCAACTAAAGTGGACACTGGACAAAAGTCCCTGCTATGTATGGACTAGTGTGACATATGCACATGTCCGGGGAGACCTCCTCTACAACACCACACTGTCCGCTAAGCAGCAGAGGTGTAAAAATTAAATTTGCACACCATACAGCGAGGTGAAAGATACAAAAATAGAAATGTTTGGACTGAGCTGGGTTTGCTTTATATACGTACATCTAACTTTTGATCAATTTATGTGTGTGTGTGTGTGTGTGTGTGTGTGTGTGTGTGTGTACAATGTTTGCACTTTATGTTTGCAGTGATGTTTTGCACTATAGGTACTTACTGCATGTTGTACCTTTTTATACATTTGAGTGATGTGTGCACTTATAGGTACATTGCATGTTGTACCATATTATACATTTGAGTGACGTTTGCATTGAAGTACATTGCATGTTGTACCTATACTTTTGAGTAACGTTTGCACTTGGTACATTAAACGTCTTACCTTTTTATACATTTGAGTAATGTATGCACTTATAGGTACGTTTGCACTTATAGTATCATTTTGAATTTTTTAGTGACGTTTGCACTGATTGACGTTTGTAGTTTTTGCATGTGTTTGAATAATGTTTGCTGTATTAACACAGATGCACACACATACAGTAAATTGATCAAAAGTTACTACTAAACTATTAAAGTAGATTCTCAGTCCACCTTAAGACAAATTACGTTTAAAAACAAATATTGTAGGGATTTGGAAACTTTTTTTGCAGAGTGAATTTTTCTTCTTCTGTGTAACAGTGAATGAGAAACACCGTAAGCAAACTGTATGCCTTTTTCTTTCCATTGAAAGTGTACACTGTTATATTAGCAATGATTAATTAAAAGGTATTTTTTGGTAACTTTCAAAGCCTTGTCTGTATTCTTTTATATTCTATTGTATTTTAGTCCACTTTTTGACCTTTCACCTCACTGTATGGCGTGCCAATTTTTGTTTTACACCTCTGCTGCTTAGCGGACAGTGTGGTGTTGTAGAGGAGGTCTCCCCGGACATGTGCATATGTCACACTAGTCGATACATAGCAGGGATTTTTGTCCAGTGTCCACTTTAGTTGACTTTAGTCTGGAAATGGGACATCTTTTTATGTTTCACCTCGCTGTATGGCGTGCCAATTTTTGTTTTACACCTCTGCTGCTTAGCGGACAGTGTGGTGTTGTAGAGGAGGTCTCCACGGACATGTGCGTATGTCACACTAGTCGATACATAGCAGGGATTTTTGTCCAGTGTCCACTTTAGTTGACTTTAGTCTGGAAATGGGATATTTTTTTACCTTTCACCTCGCTGTATGGTGTGCCAATTACATTTTTACACCTCTGCTGCTTAGCGGACAGTGTGGTGTTGTAGAGGAGGTCTCCCCGGACATGTGCGTATGTCACACTAGTCGATACATAGCAGGGATTTTTGTCCAGTGTCCACTTTAGTTAACTTTAGTCTGGAAATGGGATATTTTTTGACCTTTCACCTCGCTGTATGGCGTGCCAATTTTTGTTTTACACCTCTGCTGCTTAGCGGACAGTGTGGTGTTGTAGAGGAGGTCTCCCCGGACATGTGCATATGTCACACTAGTCGATACATAGCAGGGATTTTTGTCCAGTGTCCACTTTAGTTGACTTTAGTCTGGAAATGGGACATTTTTTTATGTTTCACCTCGCTGTATGGCGTGCCAATTTTTGTTTTACACCTCTGCTGCTTAGCGGACAGTGTGGTGTTGTAGAGGAGGTCTCCCCGGACATGTGCATATGTCACACTAGTCGATACATAGCAGGGATTTTTGTCCAGTGTCCACTTTAGTTGACTTTAGTCTGGAAATGGGATATTTTTTGACCTTTCACCTCGCTGTATGGTGTGCCAATTACATTTTTACACCTCCGCTGCTTAGCGGACAGTGTGGTGTTGTAGAGGAGGTCTCCCCGGACATGTGCGTATGTCACACTAGTCGATACATAGCAGGGATTTTTGTCCAGTGTCCACTTTATAAAGTCTGGTGCATGGATGGACTTGGGCATTTATCCATTTAGATAACTGTTTTACGTTATTTAATTACTTATTTTTACACAAACATAATGTGTGTCTTCACAATAACTGTAATGTAATAACAATACTAATAATGTAATGTAATAATTATTTAATTAACCACGCTTTTATTCTGAAAGCAACCGGATGTCTTACATTTGCTAGCTCTCAAACAGGAAGTTCTAGATTTGGCAAAAGAACGGAGCCAACGCAGCCCCTGTCTCCGTTCAGTCTCCGCTCGCCGGGCCCGCCCCCTCGAGTCTCTTGCTGCCCGGCCGGGAGGAGCTGCGGTGAGATGAGAAGAAGAACACTTTGGGAATTAATTTACAGGCATTTTGATAAAATAATTACGGTATCGATGTGTCGGTGGGGTCCCAACAACATCCCGATTTTTATGTTTTATAAGTTTGGACGAAATTATGGACGGGATTTCTACATCTGCCTCACAACACACCAGTGTGGAGTCTGTCTACCGTCCGTCCGGACAGTAACAACAACAGGTATTTAATGACCACAGAAAAGCAACAAAACGCCTCTAAAAACATGTAACATTGCGTGTTTAAACTGCCATATTTTTTTATTTGCTTATCTTTGACCAAGGGACTGATGCTAACGGAATTTGCGCTTTAGCATGGTTGATTGATTGATTGATTGAAGAATTTATTAACAGTTTGCAGAATTACAGTACATTTCAAGCACAAACTCAATACAAAGGCTGTTAACTGTGAGTGGACGACCCAATTAAGCATTACACTTGTTTCCAATAGGGTCCACCATGTTCAAATCATCAAAACATTTAGAGACGTACAAATAGACACTTCTATAGACAGAACAGGAATTCATCATAAAGGAGGTAAAAAGGGAAAATAAATATATACAGTGAGGGGAAAAAAGGGGGGGGCGGGGGGGATTCAGATTTTACGGGGGCCAGTTTCGAATTGCAGCCATCCGTAGGTGCCCTTTGAGAGCGGTTTTGAAGGAGTCAAGGGATTCGCATGTCTTAATGACAGTTGGTAGGGCGTTCCACATTTTGGTGGCATAGGAGCGAAAAGAATTTAGTCCCTTGTTTGTGCCGAATCTGGGTTGTACATGGTTCGTTGCACTCCCTCTGGTGTTGTGGGTGTGGACTTCGTTAACATTAAGGAAGTATCTAGACAGGTACATGGGTATCTTGGTGGTGTATCGAATCTTGTGGACCAGACCCATTGCAAGATGCTGTACTCTGTCGTCGACCCTAAGCCATTCCAGCCTGTCGAAGTGGGCAGGGGTGAGGTGGGTTCGGGGGGCTAGATCAAGTAGGAGCCTGACCAGTTTGTTTTGGGAAGTCTGGAGCCTGGTTTTAAGGGCCTTTGAGGTGCTGTGGTACCAGGAGGTGCATGCATAGTCAAAGAAACCCTGTACAAGGGCTCCTGTTAAGGTCTTCAAGGTGTTTTTGTTGACCAGTGAGGAGATCCTGTAGAGGAATCTTGTTCTATGGTTGACTTTTTTGATTACGTTGGTGGCCATTTTATCACCGGAAAGATTAGCCTCCAGGATGGAACCTAGGTAGGTAATTTCATCTTTACGTGTGATAACATTGTCACCCACTCTAACCAAGAAGCCATTTGCCTTGCTGAGATTACTAATAGAGCCAAAGAGAATGGATTCAGTTTTTCCCAGGTGTAAAGATAGTTTGTTATCAGCGAGCCAGGTGCAGATTCTACCGAGTTCAGAGCTGAGGGCATTTTCAACCTGCAGTTTGTCCCTGTCCGAGACCAGCAGTGCTGAGTCATCTGCGAACAGGAACAAGTTGCAGTCACAGGCTGAAGTCATGTCGTTTACATATATTAGGAACAGTAGAGGCCCTAGTATGCTTCCTTGTGGAACGCCACAGCTCACTGGGAGGGGGGGGGACAGTGTTCCGTTCACTTCCACCATCTGTTCTCTCCCCTCCAGGTAGGATTGCATCCAGCTCACTGATGTGCTATCGAAACCAATTGCTTTTAGCTTGTTAACAACACAACAACACAGACAGAGTAGACCATACAACAGTATGTCAAGCCAAATATTATGTTCCATAGATGAGATCAGTGATCATTATACTCATTAGAACCCCCAAATGACTCGACATTATTTTAAATATATTTAGCTTGGGTTATTATGTAGCAGATTGAGGGAGGGCATGAGCTGTTAGCTCCGTTTTTGTCAACTTTATCAACATCATCATCATAACTACAGTTGTTAAACATGAAAGGGTTTGATTTGTTGAAAATAGCCGATCTGCAAGCTTGTAGGTTGCCTTTTTCTGACCAGATGAAGAAGGAAGGCTTTAATGTGGCAAAACGTTTGATGCTGTCAATACATGTTGGGTCCATCTGGGTGTCTGAGTTGTGTAAAGTGCTCAGTGTAACATGGATTTTATATTCTTTATGCTGAAAAACGTTTTTCAAAAAATAGCTAAACCTTTCATGAATTAAACCAAAATGCAGTGATTTTTTTTGCAATAACTTGAATACACTGAAAGAAAAAGCTAAGAAATAAGCTCATAGGAGTCCAAGCTAGTACTAGTGGTTCTCAAATGTTTACACATGGAACCACATGGACGCTTATGGGTCCATTTAGTTTCATTTGAACACCCTCAGCTAATATTGTTATTGTTGTTGTCCACTCATTGTGTGTGTGTGTGTGTGTGTGTGTGTGTGTGTGTGTGTGTGTGTGTCTGTGGCAAAAATTGAAACAATGTCCACCACAAGCCAACATGTTGATGACCCCTGGTCCCAGGAGAATGTCTAATTTATATTTTGGGTCACAAGCTAAAACTTCTGGGAACCACTGTCCTACTAAGGTCTCAGGGGCACTTGCAAACAAAGTAAAATAAAAAAATAAAATGTCCATTGTAAAATGATAGGTCACATTTGAACATATTTTGGGGGGGCCCAGGTGATGGTGACTGAAGTGACCATAGTATAAGATGGCCGATCTACAAGCTCACAACGCCTCGCAAATGTGAGCTTGTAGATATGCTGTTTTCACTATGTAAATATTGTGAGGTTTCGGATGTAAATCAAACACAGGGCTCAGGTTAACCAGGGTCTGGACTTTTCTAGCCACGGATTTTATTTTCTCAGGGTTTCTCACAGGGGGAAATAAACAGTGTGAGGCAATGTTCAGGGGGGGTGAAGCTCTGTTCTCCTCTGGAGTCCGGTCTGTAGGGTGAGAGGGCACAGAGTTACACACTGACAACCAACAGAAACATACGTTGGGGCCCTGGGTCCACCCAGGGCGGTCTACCAACGTTAAACACCCGATAATAATCCTCTTCTTAGCACTTCACTTCTTGGACAGTTGGTACGGCGGCAGAGCCCTAGGGGGCGCCCTCGGGCCGCCTGACTGCCGCAGGTGGGTCTAGAAGAGGCTTTCTCTGGTGCGCGTCTAGACACGGAGCCCGGCCCAACCGGATCTTCAGACGGATACGGTTGAGTGGGTGGGTCCTTCACCGCTATACGATATCTTCGGCCAAATAGTACTAATAATAACAGCTTCTCAATGTCTCTTCCCCTGCGATCTCTTCTTTCAGATCGAGGCGCTCACACAATGTACATGGGAGCTGGCCAGGCTCGAATTGTTAATCACCGTCTTCTTTAACAGTCTTCTATGGGCCGTCCATAGAACGTAAGATTAAAGGGGGGCTTACGACCTGAGATGAATGAAGGCGTCCGGGAGATGCGAGCTCCTTGTCCTCGCATTGATCGACCGGGCCATTTACATATATTCGTCCATAGACGCGGCTGCTCCGCTCTCCGTCTCCGCGTCAGGACTGCTACTGCTGCTGCTCCATGAAGCCTATGAATGGATAGAGTGGTGAGGGTGTGGATCAGGCATATAGGAATGTGGTACAGAGAGGCGCTGCATTTCTATGCCACTTACCACCCAAGGCTCGCTCTACGAGCGCGCTGCGTCTTTAGCTCTCTCTACGTGGTGAACCAACCTGCACTGACACGCGAGTCCGTCTGTGTTTATATAGTCCTCGTTCAGGCTCGCAGGTGAGTGTGGTTACCTGACGAGTAGGCGGCGGCATCAACCCTGACTGGCCGAGTAGGAGGTTCGGTAGGTAGGCGTTGTCTACCACGACACCCAGAGCGCGTCTCGTGACGTAGGGTTTCTGTCTGCTTGGTGCGCTGCTGGTTACCATGGCAACGTATGCCGGTGAATGGTGGCTGTCACTGGAGACACCACACATCCTCCCCCTAAGCTTCTCGCCCCCGCCAGAAGCTTCACTGACCTGTCCGTCTTCGTACCGCCTCGAGAGTGCATCGGCGTGTTTTAGCTCTTTACCTGGGCGGTGTTCCACCTTGAAGTTATAGTTTTGCAGCTCGACGAACCACCGTGTCACTCTGTCGTTCCTATCTTTGTTCGTCGACATCCACTTGAGTGGTGCGTGGTCGGTTATGAGCGTAAACCTCCGTCCCCATAAATAATAGCGCAAGTGGTGAATTGCCCACTTCACCGCTAGGCATTCTTTTTCTACTGTTGAATAATTCCTCTCGTGTTTCAATAGCTTTCTGCTTATGTATGTGATCGGGTGCTCGTCGCCCTCTATTGTTTGTGCGAGCACCGCGCCGACGCCGGTGCCGGATGCGTCCGTGTGCAGCGTGAAAGGCTGGCTAAAGTCTGGTGTGACCAGTACCGGCTCGCTGCATAGTGCCGCTTTCAGCGCTTGGAACGCAGCCTCGGTGCTGTCGGTCCAACATACGTGGTGGGGCAGGTTTTTTTTTGTTAGGTCGTGGAGCGGGCCAGCCAGAGTGGCAAAGTTTTCCACGAACTTTTGATAGTATGAAACCAGGCCGAGGAATGATTTGACTTGTTTTTTGGTGGTGGGTCGGGGCCAGGCCTGTATTCTCTCCACTTTCTTTTGTTGTGGGCGTATGCAGCCCCGGCCTATAGTATAGCCTAAGTAGTCCGTCTCCGTCCAACCAACCCGACACTTCTTTGGGTTGGCGGTGAGCCCCGCGGTGCGTAACGCGGCCAGCACCGCTTCCACCCGTTCTATGTGTTGGGACCAAGTAACGGAATGAATGATGACGTCATCAATATAAGCGGCCGCGTACTCTCGGTGCGGGCGGAGGACTTTGTCCATCAGGCGCTGGAAGGTGGCCGGCGCGCCGTGGACTCCGAACGGCATTGTCTTATATTGAAAGAGCCCGTCGGGGGTAGTGAAGGCAGTCTTGGGTCGGGACCGGGGGGTTAACAAGACTTGCCAATACCCTTTTGTTAAGTCCAAGGTGCTCACGAACCGTGCGGGACCGAGCCGCTGTACGAGTTCGTCGACGCGCGCCATTGGATAGGCGTCGAACGCGGAGATCTCGTTTAACTTCCGAAAGTCGTTGCAGAACCTCAGGCTGCCGTCTGGTTTGGGGACCAGTACGATGGGGCTGGACCATGGGCTATACGACTCTTCTATCACGCCTAATTCCAGCATTTTTTTTACCTCGTCGCGGACCGCCTCCCTCCTGGCCTCGGGGATCCTGTATGGGCGGAGGCGCACGACTTTGCCCGGCAGCGTGTCGATGTCGTGCTGGACGACATTGGTCTGCCCTGGCAGTTCGGAGAACACATCTGTGTTTCGGTCCAACAGCTCCCGGACGTCCTGCGCCTGCTGGGGGGACAAGTCCTCGCCCACGGCCACTGGTGGGATCTGAGGAGAGACAGCAGTTAGGAGAGCAGGTAACGGGATGGCCTCGGGCTCGTGCCATTTTTTTAATATATTAATGTGGTATACTTGCGTCTCCCTCCTTCTTCCTGGCTGACTGACGCGGTAGTTTACCGGGCTGAGTTTCTCTACCACCTCGTAAGGTCCTTTCCAGCGGGCAAGGAATTTACACTCCGTGGTGGGCACGAGTACTAGCACTTGCTCTCCGGGCTTGAATTCTCGTATGAGCGCGCCTCTGTTGTATATGCGCGCTTGGTCGGCCTGTGCCTTCTGCATGTGCTCGCGCACCAGTGGCCACACGCGTTTTGCGCGTTCTTGGAGTGTGACAACGTGCTCTATCACGCTGCGTAATGGCGAGGGCTGGCTCTCCCAAGCCTCTTTAGCGAGGTCTAGGAGGCCGCGGGGTCTCCTCCCATAGAGGAGCTCGAACGGAGAGAAGCCGGTCGAGGCCTGGGGAACCTCTCGTATGGCACACAGAACATACGGGATGAGGCGGTCCCAATCTTTTCCGTCCTCCTCTGCTACTTTTTTTAGCATTTTTTTTAATGTCTGGTTAAATCTTTCAACCAGCCCGTCCGTCTGCGGGTGGTAGACGGAGGTTCGAATCTGTTTCACTTTTAGCCATCTGTACAAGCTGGTCATGAGGCGTGCCACGAAACACGTGCCCTGATCCGTTAGGATTTCGTCCACGACACCCACCCGGCTAAATAGCATCATTAGCTCGTGTGAAACAGTTTTAGCCGTGGCGGTGCGCAACGGGATGGCCTCTGGGTAGCGCGTCGCGTAATCAACTATGACCAGGATATACTTGTGGCCTCTGGCTGATTTAGGCAACGGGCCGATTATATCCATCGCAATGCGTGAGAACGGAACGTCTAGGATTGGTAGGGGTATAAGCGGCGCATGGGCTACTGCGCGGGGGGCCACCAGCTGGCACTCTGGGCACGCTCTACAGAAGCGCTCGACCGCGCTCTTCACTCCCGGCCAATAGAAGCGAGTGACAATTCTATCATAGGTCTTTTGGACCCCTAGGTGGGCACCTAGCTGGTGTGAGTGAGCCAAATACATCACACGTAGGACGTATTCTTTTGGGACCAACAGCTGTTCTACAAGCTCGCCTGCCTTGTCCTTATAACACCGGTATAGAAGGCCCCGCTTCACTACAAAGTGTGGTAGGGAAATTTCACTCACCCCAGGGTTCAGGACGCCGTCGACGGCGGACACGTGGTTCCGAGCCGGCGCCAGGTTCGGGTCGGTCCACTGGCCGCTGGCGAACTTCCCTTGGAGATGGGCTGGCGGCGTGTCAAGCTCTGGGAAGTGAGTGAATGGGTCGTCGCTTGCTTCTCTCTCTGGTGCGTCGGCGGGCGGGAGGGCCGGGTTGCTGGGCCCGGGCCGCTCGGTGTCTGGGGAGGTGGCGTCCGATGAGGGCTCGGACGGGGTCCCGGCGAGCGCCGGGCAGGCCAGGCGGGGGCCAGCACTTCGTCGACCCCTCCGGCGTCGGCCCCCCGGGGGCCTGGCCCGCCAGTACTTCTTGAACAGTGAGCAGTCGGTGCCAATCAGAAGGGGCACCGGGAGGTCGGGGACCACGCCCGCTGTGACCTGGGCGTCACCCCGTGGGGTCTGCACCTGGAGCCGTGCCACTGGGTAGCGGCGCACGTCTCCGTGTACACAGGTGACCGGGAGGCTCCGGGGCCCGGTACTGGTGGCGAGGTCCGCCCTCACCAGCGTCACCACGCTGCCGGAGTCCACCAGCGCGTGGGTATCGGTTCCGTCCACCCGCACCGGGATGGTGGCGCGTCGGAGGCTGCCCCCCGTGTGGAGGCAGGGCCGGCCGTGGTCGAGACTGGCGGCCGACGCCATAGAGGCATCCGCGTCGCGGGGCCGGTCCGGGCAAGCCCAGGAGAGGTGGTCTCCTTGACCACACACATAACATCTCCTGGCCTTCTGGGTGCGCTCGTTCTGCTGACTCGCAGGGGGTTGGGACCGAGAGGGTGTCGGTTGCTGCCGTCGCTTCTCTCGTCCTTGTCTGTCGTCGGCCTTCTGGGTTGGTTCACTGCGTGTTTGCTTCGCCATGTCGATGCTCACCTGGTGGTTCTCCAGCAGGGCCACCAGGGCATCGACGGAGGTGGGGCTAATGCCGGCAGCATATTCTTTGGCCTTGGGTGGCAATGCACGGACGGCCCGGTCAACTACTATCCGCTCTATCCATGGCATGTCCTCTCCTGTGGTTAGCCAGTTCTGTGCCAGTCTCATTAGACCTGCGATCTGGGGCCGGGGGGCTTCGGAGGGCGTGTATGACCAGAGATGGTACCGGTGGGCCCTGGCTGGAAGGCTGTAGCCCAGGCCGGACAAAATGGCCGCCTTCAGCCGTTCGTAGTTTTGGGCCTCCCCAGCGGGCATGTCAGTATAGGCCCTCTGGGGCTCTCCGGACAGGTACGGGGCCAGGATGTTGGCCCACTCGTCTGCTGGCCAGTGCTCTCTGGTGGCGGTGCGTTCAAACACCTCCAAGTACGACTCCACGTCGTCCTCTGGGCCCATCTTGGTGAGCGTGCCCCCTCGTGGCCGGCGTTGCTCGCCCTCGCGTTCGAAGGTGCGCGCTAGGTCCCTAACCGCATTCTGGAGCTCTGCCTGGCTCCTAAGCAGGGCAGCAATGGCATTGGCGTGTTCCATCGCCAGCGATGATTTGGATCGAAGGTACCCACGTTCTCCACCAAATGTGAGGTTTCGGATGTAAATCAAACACAGGGCTCAGGTTAACCAGGGTCTGGACTTTTCTAGCCACGGATTTTATTTTCTCAGGGTTTCTCACAGGGGGAAATAAACAGTGTGAGGCAATGTTCAGGGGGGGTGAAGCTCTGTTCTCCTCTGGAGTCCGGTCTGTAGGGTGAGAGGGCACAGAGTTACACACTGACAACCAACAGAAACATACGTTGGGGCCCTGGGTCCACCCAGGGCGGTCTACCAACGTTAAACACCCGATAATAATCCTCTTCTTAGCACTTCACTTCTTGGACAGTTGGTACGGCGGCAGAGCCCTAGGGGGCGCCCTCGGGCCGCCTGACTGCCGCAGGTGGGTCTAGAAGAGGCTTTCTCTGGTGCGCGTCTAGACACGGAGCCCGGCCCAACCGGATCTTCAGACGGATACGGTTGAGTGGGTGGGTCCTTCACCGCTATACGATATCTTCGGCCAAATAGTACTAATAATAACAGCTTCTCAATGTCTCTTCCCCTGCGATCTCTTCTTTCAGATCGAGGCGCTCACACAATGTACATGGGAGCTGGCCAGGCTCGAATTGTTAATCACCGTCTTCTTTAACAGTCTTCTATGGGCCGTCCATAGAACGTAAGATTAAAGGGGGGCTTACGACCTGAGATGAATGAAGGCGTCCGGGAGATGCGAGCTCCTTGTCCTCGCATTGATCGACCGGGCCATTTACATATATTCGTCCATAGACGCGGCTGCTCCGCTCTCCGTCTCCGCGTCAGGACTGCTACTGCTGCTGCTCCATGAAGCCTATGAATGGATAGAGTGGTGAGGGTGTGGATCAGGCATATAGGAATGTGGTACAGAGAGGCGCTGCATTTCTATGCCACTTACCACCCAAGGCTCGCTCTACGAGCGCGCTGCGTCTTTAGCTCTCTCTACGTGGTGAACCAACCTGCACTGACACGCGAGTCCGTCTGTGTTTATATAGTCCTCGTTCAGGCTCGCAGGTGAGTGTGGTTACCTGACGAGTAGGCGGCGGCATCAACCCTGACTGGCCGAGTAGGAGGTTCGGTAGGTAGGCGTTGTCTACCACGACACCCAGAGCGCGTCTCGTGACGTAGGGTTTCTGTCTGCTTGGTGCGCTGCTGGTTACCATGGCAACGTATGCCGGTGAATGGTGGCTGTCACTGGAGACACCACAATATATATAAAAAACTAAATGAAATACCTCAACTTAACTCCTACAATTTCAAGTGCTTCTCAGGGTGGGGGTCCCCACCGTCCCCAGTTTAAATGTGATTATTTTGGGGGTCCAAGCCTGAAAAGGTTGAGAACCACTGCACTAGGCTGTACGATAAAAAATGTACCTCAATTTCTCCCACATTCAGGTGTTTTATATTTTGTGTTCATATATGGTTGCGTCCCCTCTCAAAAGAGCACTCGCCCGGTCAGGCAACCTGAAAGCAGACTCCACCTGCCCCAAAGTGTTATTTAGCTGCCAGGGGCAAGTGGGCACCCCTTGGTGTTTTATTTAGCTGCCAGGGGCAGGTGGGCACCCCTTAGTGTCAACGCCTGAGGAACCCAGAGGACTAGGTATTAATTAACATCTCAGATACATTAATAGCTGTTTTTTGAAACAGTCAATCACTCATTTGATTTCTGGGGGTCAACATTTCTGTAACTCTGACACAAACAGCTGATATCATTTTTGACACATTTAGAAAAATGTCTTCTAAATCCTGACAGTTTTCTGAAAAAACCATTGTAGGAGCCATGAATGGGATTGTTGCAATGTGTGGTTATGTTGATTATATGTTTGGTCAATGAAATGAATGCGCTGTCACTGGTGCTATGGATGATTGATTGACGGGCATAGGGGCGGACCTGATTAATTCATAAACGTCACCTGTTCACCTGTTTGGTACACACAGTGAGAGAGAGGGGGTGTGTGGGACGCCATACCTTTTGTTGACCGCTTTATTTTACTTTATTTCATATACTTTATAGCTGTGGTCATTTTGCTTTACGTTTGAGCACCGTTATGAGTTGTTTATATTTCTTTAATAAAACCCCTTAAACGCATTGTTTTGGACCCAGTGAATTCCTTATGTTTGTGGAGCGGAGCGCGTCTGACAACCTGGCCCATCCCATCGCCTCTCAGCGACTTTAAGGTTATCTTTTCATGTAGTCGCTTTACACCCATGTTTCTATGTCAGTGGTGCTCAACCCTTTTCATGTCCAGGACCAGAATTACCTCTATTTGGCCTTGGGCCCCCATCTGAAAATATGTTGTTCCAGGCACCCCCCAGTTTTCAAAAACAGCAGATCTACAAGCTCGTAGCGCGGGACTATGAGCTTGTAGATCTGCTATTTTTCAATAGCTAAAGTATAATATAATGCTTAAAACACCAAAAGGGGTCCAGAATGGGTTAAATGAGCATTTGTATAGCAACACAAATTGACATTAATATAACATTAGGGTTATCCCAAAAGAGATGATTTAGGAAACATATGACATAATTCTCATATCCCCTAAAGCACTGGTTACCAAACACTGCGTCTGTTATGGTTGTTTCCTAAATTAGATTGTATTATTTCAAAACATTTTCCAAAAAATAAATTAAACCAAAATGCAGTGATTTTTTTTGGCAGTAACTTCATGAATACATAAAAGAAAAAGCTAAGAAATAAGCTCATTAGGAGTCCAAGTAGTACTAGTCTACTAGTAGTACACGGCCCCACCCAGGGGCCCTTCGCTCTCAGGGGCCCTTCAGAGAAACTGGACTGCGCGGTAATTGATTTGACGCCCTGAAAAGGGCTCCTGGGGCCCTTCCTTGGCCATTGATTTAGTTAAATTTAGGTCAAAAACGCGTGCTATGGGGGCCCTGCAAAACGTACCGGCCCAGGGGCCCTTGTGGGGGTTAATCCGTCCCTGGTACTAGTGGTTCTCAAATGTTTTATTTGTACCCCCTCAACTCTGAAGTAGTGAAAACAGCTGATCTACAAGCTCACAACGCCTCGCAAATGTGAGCTTGTAGATCTGCTGTTTTCACTACGTATATTTTTATATTTTATATAAATATATATAAAAAAACGAATTAAATACCTCAACTAAACACCCGAGGAACCCAGAGGACTAGGTATTAATTCACATCTCGGATACAGTAATAGCTGTTTTTTGTTTCTGAAACAGTCAATCACTCATTTGATTTCTGTAACTCTGACACAAACAGCTGATATCATTTTTTACCCATTTAGACCTGAGGCCGATTATAAAAAAAATGTCTTCTAAATCATCAAACCCATGTTTCTATGTCAGTGGTGCTAAACCCTTTATGTCCAGGACCCCCAGAATTATCTCTATTTGGCCGTGGACCCCCATCTGAAAATATGTTGTTCCAGGCACCCCCCAGTTTTCAAAAATAGCAGATCTACAAGCTCGTAGTGTGGCACTCGGTGCCATGCTATGAGCTTGTAGATCTGATATTTTGCAATAGCTGAAGTATAACATAATGCTTAAAAAAACCAAAAGGGGTTCAGAATGGGTTAAATGAGCATTTGTATAGCAACTCAAATTGACATTAATATAACATTACCCTCAGTTAAGTATTGTATTAAAGCTGCAATTAATACACAGCCATTCAGAAAAAGTTACATCCAACCAACTATGTTCAGAGAAACGACAGAGATAGTTTTTAAATGAGATGGACATGTATATGATGGAAAACATTAAAAGTGGGTTTCAGGTGGGGTAATCTAAACTCAGCATCTTAACACTGTTGAAATAGTGCATTTCATATTTAATGTAAACAAACATACAACAGGACTAAGGTGAGGCAGTCAGCAGGTTACAGCACTGTAGGGCTTCGAACCCTATATCCAGGCAGAAGCTCGGATAGTACACTACCAGCGCTTTATTTTGCTTTGCAACACCATGTCTGTACTTGCATGTGAATTCAGAAATATAAGATCTACAATATGCTATTAATTAATAATAATCAGTTAACAATGAAGGAAAGCTGTGTTGGCTTAATCAAAGCACGCTATTCTTATCATATTTTATACCTTTTCACCCGCAGCGCCTGGAGCATCCACTTGGACACAAGCAAGGGTCTCATCGGCCGTGGACGCCTGGACGGGTCGCCTGGAGAACGGTGTCTGTTGCGAGACGCAGAAACATCCAATGATTCCAGGTTTGTGCATCAGCAGATGTTTTACTTTATCATGCAAGTAAGGACGTGTTAGCATGGCCTAAACAATCACCGGTAGAAGGTACTTTCAGGTTTCTGAAATGGGGTTCAAGTCCCTGCAGTGATGGAAGGCTTAATGTTTTACACGTGTCCTGCTTGTGTGTTTATTACATGAAATGTTATCACAAGTCAGAATAGTACCCGAATGGACAAAACTAATTGTAATTGCAACATGTAACACTTGGTTCACGGCGTTCTCTTTCACAGTAGGCTTTGCACAATCCCAGGCGCGAACCATGGACCTCTCGTGGATGTCAGATTAAATGAGATGTAAATTGGAACACAGGTATGCACCTCTGGCGACCTTGGACACTCCCATATGCTAATCTGGACACCTTGGCCACTCCCGTATGCTAATCTGGACAACGGAGACCGAGCGGAGGAAAACCACTACTGTACGGCTCGACGTCTAATCTGTGTGTGGTTCAAACCTGAGTGGAATAGTAACAGAGTGGCGACACTAACGATGACTCCCATTGTAACAATGGAATGCGGAAGTGCTCGTTTTATCTCAATGGGATAGTTCATAGAGTATAGGGGATAGTTCCAGCCATAGGAGCAATGTTTGGAACTATTGCCCATAGGCACCCGCTTTGTGGCGAGATCAAAGCGTGTCGCTACTCTCCTACTCTACACTCTGATTCAAACATACTGTAGCTGATCTACAAGCTCAATGCACCACAATGTGTAAAGGACCACTTCACCACTTTTCAACCTATCTTCAATCTTCACTTTTCAACCTATCCTCACTAATAATAATCATGATAAAATGGCACAATTATTTTCTACTCAGTCTGTCTCATAGGACACAGACTGACTGTCACCTGTTGTAAGCAGTGGATCAGGGAAGGTCTCTGGAATTAGTGCTACTTTGGCCCAGGTGGTATCAATCTTCCCTTATTGTCTCCACCAGGCCGAAGGCATGGGGAGGGGATAGAGTATGTTTTGCACTCCGTCGGTCAGTTTTTCAGAGCAGCCTGTTATCGCGCCACCAGGAGGTCGACTTTTGTAAAACACAGTATCTCTATAGTCATACGTGCTCAAGACGGATCTGTCCGATATTTTTTGTTTGGCCAAACATTTGTGTTTTATTGCTGATTGCAGCCTCATCAAACACAAATGTTTGGTCAAACCATGTGACTCCCATTGGAATTGCATTGTGGCAGCCATTATTCAGAGACAGCTAAGAACATCCGTTTGATACGTGTGAATGAGGCCTCACAAGTGCCTGGTTACTTGTTGGGTGGGTGTGATACATTGATTCCCGGGGGAACCCAGTGTACTCTCTGCTGCCCCATCTGGCGGAGTCAGGTTAGTGGCAGCGGTGGCCGAACGGATTGCGGAGCGGTCTTGATACTGGAAGGTCGCCAGTTCGAATCAACGTTAAAATTACCACCGATGAAGTGCCCTTGAACAAGGCATTGAACCACTACGATGAAATGTTCTATGAGCAGGGCCTGGCTGGAAACAAGTTCTTGAGCTTAGCCCAGATACCCTGGGTAAATATAGTAATCATTTCATTTCATTTCATTTCAAACATTTCCGACGATTATGCAAAACTATTTTTTGATTGTGATCAGGCGTTTTGTGTAATTATTGTGGAAGGTCCACTTCTGAATGGTGGTTGCTATAGACTAGAGAATAGCTGCAAAGAAGGAAGAAGGAAAAAAAAAAAGCCCACTGCTTTGGAAATCAATCCTATATGCCCAATATAATATGAATGAATCTGTTCTAAAGATTTTGGATTGGTTCAGCAATGCAGTGTCTTTTAACCCATTAAGACTTGAGGCCGGTTCTACAAAATGCTTTCTAAACCAGTAGTTCTCAAACATTTTCGTGCCAAGGACAATAGAGTTCTCAACGGGCCCCAAAACGTCGGGTCCGGTTAAAATACATCTAGGTTTTAGAGCATAGTTTGCAGTACATTCCTACTAGTAGCTATGGTAATATACTGTATATATAGCACAAACACAGCATTACAGTACGTGATAAAGCCTGTCGTCATATTTTCCATTCTAGTCTGGGCCAAAATACTTTTGAATAGGACATGGCAAACATTTTGATAAAAAATGAACTTGGGGAACATTTACAGTCGTTCATGCGAGACCCTGCTGTGCCATGCGCCAACCACCACTATAAATCGTGCTTGTTTGTAGGCTACATTTATTTTTTGCAACCTTGCCTTTCCCTAGCCTCGGTCCCAGGCTTACCGGAATGCCTCGTCACCATTTCAAAATTTTGTTCTGCTATACTTTTGAAAATCTTTGCCTATGACATGACCGGACACTGGGTTGAAAGTGGTTAATTGTAGAATTCTTTACTTGGTAAATGGATGGTATTTGGACTGCATTTATATAGCGCTTTACACTACAATGTACTTCACATTCACCCATTCACACACGGATGGTCATGGCGGAGGGAACCATGCAAGGCACCAACCTGCTCACCGGGAACAGTTACAGACAGTGAAGGGGTGTTCAGTGTCTTGCTCAAGTGTCTTCAGTGTCTTGCTCAATCTGGGGGTCCTTGTGACCTTGTGTGATCTGGGGGTCCTTGTGACCTTGTGTGATCTGGGGGTCCTTGTGACGTGGAAGTGCTTGAGAACCACTGCTCTGTATGACTCCAGGTTGGACGGCCAGCTGACAGAACGTGACGGGAGGAGCAGATCTAACACTATATTGTGCCTTAATAGCTGAATCAGTCTCTCCATGTGGGACTTAACCTTGTTTGTTTTCATTTTAGCCACTTAAGCCCTAATGTATTTCGAATAGCAAAAATCTACAAATTTGCAATGTGTTGCGATGCAAGCTTGTAGATCTTCTATTGTCAATGTTTTTTGCTCGTTGCAAGATTTCACAAAACATGCAACAGCAAAAAGGCTGAACACATGCTTCCCATGATGGTTGTCATGTGATTGCTACTGTTAAACCCTCTCATTGTCTTTTGTGTAATATGTTGTCCGTTGTGAAAACAAATCATTTGATTGATTAATAAAATTTGATTTTCTGGAGGAAATGTCACATCATTTTGTTGCTACTTTCAGCTTTGACGAAGAAATGTAGCCATGTGTTAACAAAGCTAGTTGTTTAGGTCATTGGTCGTCAAAGTGGGGTGCAAAGTTTGATTGATGAATACTTTATTGGCAGAAATGTATCAGTACAGGGTACGGTCAAACAGAAATGAAATCAGAAAAAAGTCCTTGCGGTCTTGTTTCCATTCAGGTCCTGGGTATTCAATTCATAATCATGACATGAAAAATAACAACAAAATTCTAATCATCCTAAAAGGTAAAAATAACATGTGTACAGGTTGGATAAGTACAGGTTGGATCCAAGTGGTTCCAACGTGTTCCCAGCAAAATGAGTTTATATCGCTTTACACATCAGCTCAGTGGCCTTGCGGTCGGGGTTCGATCCCGACCGCAAGGATCCCGTTTGATACGTGTGAATGAGGCCTCACAAGTGCCTGATTACTTGTTGGGTGGGTGTGATACATTGATTGGTCTGCTATGGCTTTACCATTCACATGCAATGCGGTCAAAGTGGTGCATAAGGATGGTGTTCCATTGTCATTAAAACACTGTATTGTTCACAGTACAAGATGCCCATAATTAAATGAGGTGAAACCGTGGCTGAAACAGATGTGTTGTGATCATGTGATGTACTCTCTGTAATGAACACACAAAGGAACTGTAGCTGTCAAACCTTTATTTGAAAAAGAAGAAAAATAGGAATGTTGACTGGTATAACACAGTACATATTTCACTTTGCAATGCACTCTATGATGATCTAAACAAATGATGAATAATATAATGTGATAATCTGTTCAAACAACACACGTTAACACACAGAGACGAGTTGCAATTGCACCACTAGTGCATGCATATTCATTCATTAATATAATGAATATGGCATTTTAATTCCTGACGAATGTGGACAAACACTGATTCTCATATTGTCATATCTGTATCATCAGAAGGTCATAATACAAGTTGAAAATAGCTTTCTTCACAGATGTGTTCATAAAGGTTGGGGTGCTCAATCTGTTCCAATGATTTAGTAAAAATGACTCCCTGGCCATATAATCATATAATCTCCTTTGTATACGTGTCCCAGACATGTGTACTGTAATACTAACTAACAAGCCATGTAATGCATATGTCAATGGATGTCTATGTGGTGTTTTTATTTTTTTGACAGAAAACATGTTAATTGATTCAATCCTGCCTTAGTATTTTTTACTAAATTAACACCTTGAACACCAGCACCATCCCTATTCTGGGGGAATAGGGATGCTATCAAAAATAGCACACCTATACAAGCTCAAACAAGGTGTAAAGGTGGTTACAAACTGATATAGTATTCAAATGATCTACACTACTACAACACACTACTAATTACTATGTCTTGTAGTATATGCAGTACTAAATTACTCACACAAAGTTTCCTCATTTGTGTATTTGTAGTACATTAAAGTACTCACACAAAGTATTAACCTCAGGTAGTATTTCAAGTGAGTCAAAGTAATCACATAGAGTATTCATTGTTCTGCAAACAGGACAGTCCCTGTTCTTGTTCACCGTCCACCATTGCTGCAGACAGGCGCTGCAGAAGCTGTGGCTACACGACAGGATAACAGGATGTTTAAAGATGTTGCAGCAAACAGGACAGGTGAGCTCCTCTTCCTGTCGAGCCATTCTGTCTGCTAGCATCACTCCCTCCCCAGGAGCAGAATTGTTGTTGTTGTTGTTCATCTTCACTTGAAGTCTGGAGTCCACAGTCAGTTCTGGTTCGAAATGATTGATATTCTGGAGGAGTTCCAGAGGAGTTGTGGACTGAGACATTACAACTACACTCTTCTTATACTAGAGAGCCTGAGGTGGAGGCTTGCAATGATTGGCCAAAGAGGAGAACAATAGAACCATCTGTCCACCAATCACAACCTAACTCACTCAAGGTTCAGTATTCAACACTACTTTAAAAAGTGAAGTAGACCTAAGCAGGAAGTAATAAATATACATTACTAAAAATGTTTACTACATTCAGGCAAACTAATGTAACTGATTGAAATACAACATAAGGGAAACATTTTTGCTTCCCATCCATTTCACAACAACATACAATTGTGGGACTTTCCATTTAGAAATATATCATTAAATTAAATATTGCATATTAAAAAGCTAGCAGGCTTGTATATTTTATTAAGCAATGTGAATAGCTAATAATGTGGGTAAACATAAATACATGACATCCACTAACACCCTGAAATACATTCGCATTACACTTTACAATGTCAGCACTATATCAATTTCATTTTCTGGTGTGAACATGAAGTAACAATAATATAACACTAAGTAAGTCCTAATAAATAACACTAACAAATAATGTGTCTTAATTGAAATTAAAACAATTCTACTCATCCCCTTTCACTTTTTATATTTTTATTTTTCAGAAGAGAAGAAATGTAATGAAATATTAAATATTTAAAAAACAGGTTCACCTAAATCAGGGGTGCCCACACATTTATGACGTGAGATCTACTTTCAAAATGACCAGCTCAACAAGATCTACCCACTGAAAAGTGTACCATTGCTGAAAATAGTTTAAATATATAATGTACTTGGGGGGGCTTTGGAATAGGGAATAGCAGTTTCTGCTGTCAAAATATGTCCCCCCCGTATTTAACTTAAACGCCCAATGAATTCTCAATGGCAATAGCACAAACTTTGGCATGCTACTTAGTCCTACATACTTACACCTAGAAACCCCATTCAAACCTATTTAGAATAGGTTCATCTTACGGTGGACATGTTTGCCTGAAAATAAATCTTTGAAATGTTTCATAGTTTTAGAAATATAGTGCTTTCAAATTTGAGAAATTCACAATGGGGCTCAATGGCAGATATTGGCACGTCAAAAAAGCACTTTCACCTAGAAACTCCATTCACACTTTTTATAATTCAGCTTACTGTGGAGACACATGCTGGAACTTTTTACTTTGAAATGATTTGTAGTTTCGGAGTTATTTAACTTAAACGCCCAATGCACTCTCAATTCCTAAATAATGTTATGATCTATAGAAAACTCAGTGTAGTCGCTGTTATTAACAGTAGTGAGAATCATTTAGATGAGCTGAATATAAAATACAACAAATAGAGTAGTAGAGTGTAGACAATGTTGGCTATGTCAGTAGTTTCGCCAGTGTTCTTTCACAAGTTAGTCTGATTACTTGTTGCCCCACCCATGTATCACACCGTGTGATACATTGATTGGTCTTCTATTTACCATTCACATGTAATGCAGTCAAAGTGGTGCATACGGATGGTGTTCCATTGTCATTAAAACATAGTCATTTTCCTAGTTTTGTCTGAAAAGAACAGAGTGTATGTAATGATGATGGCTAGTCGGTCAGTAATTGATCTACGCTTTAAAATTCAATTGTCATTCAGTAGTGCATAATGCTGGTGGATCATTCAATGCTATGCTCACTGTTTTGTCACTAGAAGGAGGTGTTTGACGATTGCTTGGTCTATAGTGGTGGTTCTCGAAATATCTTCTGTGCATGGCAGCAGTAGATGCAAATATGTGTGGAGAGAAACTCTATTCAACCCTGTCGTGAGTTTAATCATGCTTGTGTGAATATATTTATTTTATGTATGGCACTCTTGCATTTGTAGTGTTTCTCTCCAGTGTGACTTCTCTGATGTAGATTAAAAGAACCTGGAGTTATAGGCCTACTAAAGCTTTTTCTACACTCGGTACAGTGCAAGCCAGGCTTTCACTCCTGCATGTATGTGTGTGTCTCCATGACACTGAGCAAAACTCCTCCCACACAGTACACAGGGACTTTCTGAAACCTTTTCTACATTAGCCACATTGTATGGTCTTGGTATGGCTTCTCCAGTGTGAATTCTCTGGTGATTTGCAATGAAAGGGCTTCTCTCTGTATGGACGCAATGATGAGTCTATAAGTCACAATATTGGTTAATAGTCCCCTCTGTTCTTCCACGAGACCCTGTAGTGTTGGATGTTTTGTCTAACTAGTTACAAAATAAATCTTTAGTTTTAGTCGAGCTGTCAAAGACAGTATCTTTCGTATCTTTCCTCCAAAAGACATTCTAGTCTAGTGCCTGCCCCTTCTGGACTGGACATCAATCACATCACTTCAGAAGAATACCCTTTTTTATAGTTTATACCCTCTCACCAATGTTTTTAGACATTATATAAAGTGTCCTATAATGTTGGAACATAGCTATGGCTACTTTATGATGGAAATTGTAGCATGATGTTTTATTTTTTAAAGAGTTTTTAAAGAGCCCTTATATTTTTCATATGTGAATTTAGTTTGCCAACTTGGAGGCTGGGGGTGTTATCAAGTAGGCCCATTTGTTTCAGATGTATGTAACAGGGGCCAAATACCCCCCCCCCCCCCCCCCCCCCCCCCACTTCCCCCACCAACAACTCACACCTTGGTAAAGGGGTTACCTGATTGGTCAGAGAGGACCCTAAGTACCCTGACTAGACTGCATATATACTAGGTTGGGGTCAGTCTAGCAGATCATCTGAATCTAGAGAAAGCAGCAGGAGAAAGATCTAGGACTCAACGAACACACCATGCCTACATTAATGACCAGGAGACAACAGGAGAGCAAAGGATTAAAACTCAAAGTAGGAGGTCTGAAAAAGCACCGCTTTGAACCATACCAGCGCTCTTCAAGGACATGTACAGGTAAGGATCAATGACCAAATGAGAAAAAATACACTTGTATTAGTATGGTCTGAGTCACCTATAGTAAATATATACCATAGATGTCTCTATAGCATATTCTGTAAGTCAAAATGCTAATAGATATTTATGGCATTTTATTAGATTCAATGTGAGGATACTTGAGCAAATTAATCACTAACTGTGGATTCAAAATGTCTCTTTCATAATCTTTGTAGTCCCTGAATCAGCAGTGATATAGAATAGATATTATGATTTAGATATGATGATAAGGAATATATAGTTAAACAAAAAGTGGAGATATATCCAAGATGCCAATGGAATGTCATGGTACTTATTGGTTATTTTGTATCATAATCCAATTGACTCTAAATTATCGGTCTCTGTCCTCTCTCTTTAGGTGGTTCCATGGACAAAGCCATCCGACACTCCAACATGTCCAGCTCTGAACCAGACGTGGTGTTCATCTCTGAAGATGTCCCGTCGCCAGCGGTCTACATTGACATCATGACCACCAACTCCCCCATGCACTTTGACACAGAGTGGGGCAGGATCTGTTCCACTCTGTGTTGTGACAACATTGAACAGGACCTGTTCAATTTTGTCATCGTCCCTTCCCCGGCGGCTTACGTCGACATCCTGACCACGTCCGCCCCCCAACAACACGCCATCGTGTCCTGCTCAGATGTCCCTAATTCCCCAACCACGCCACTGACCAAAGTGACCACCAGCTCCTCCTCCCAACACTCTGATGGTCCAGGGTTGGATTCAGAGAGTTGCATAGCCGAGCAGGACATGCTGGATGGAGGCCAGTACATCGTCACAAGCTTCATGGCGGAAGGGGGCTACGGGATGGTGGCCAAAGCCATCAACACGCGTACATGTGACATGGTGGCCATCAAGATAATAAAGAAACGCAAGAATTACGACGAAGTGGCAGAACACGAGGTAAGGCATTGCTTTGGAGAAAAAAAATGTGTGTGTGCATCATTTGTTATATGACGCCGTGTCTAAATGTGTCTTCTTGTATTCCCAGATGGCCATGTTGCAAAAGCTGAGAGTCCTGGACCCTGACACGTGTGGAATAGTGAGATTTCACGACAGCTTTGTCCACAACGGATTGAGATGCATTGTGTTTGAGTCTCTGGATGTCGATATCCTGGAATTCTTGAACGGAAGAGATTCTCGTCTGTCCATGACGGAGATGAGACCCATCGTCCAGCAGGTATGAGTTTGAAATGAGAAGTGATGACAACAATATTGAGTTAGACTTCACAACTCCTTTGCTGCAGTGCACCTACTAATCATGCTCTTTATTCTTGTCTTGCAGCTTGCCATTACACTCCAGGCACTGAAGGGAATCGGTCTGATCCATGCAGACATCAAATTGGAGAACATCATGCTGGTGAACCAACGAGAACAAGCCCTCAGAGTCAAACTCATTGACTTTGGTCTGGCCATTCCTGTCTCTGAGACCAAGCGACGGGCCATCGAGCCCAATCTGGAGTACAGGTGAGTTCTACTCTTGGACAATGTCTTAAATTAATGTGTTTTACTGAAAGCAAACATTTAATGACTGCATTTGACAAGATAGTTATTGCATTGCTATAAAACTTTATTTTCTTTTACAACCCACAGAGCACCAGAAGTATTCCTGGGCCTCCCACTCACAGAGGCCCTTGACATGTGGTCACTGGGCTGTGTCATGGCTAACATGATGCTGAGCGAGGATTTAATCAGCGGGGACACCCAATACGATGTGGTGAGTAATCTATTGATGAACTGCACATTTAAAACAGAATGCTTTCAGACTCTATTCTGAACAAACACTGTAGTTACACATTCTTCTTATGAGCTGGGAGTTTACTTAAGACTGAATTGTTGAATATCCTCTGTTTTTTTTCTTTCTGCAGCTTCAATCCATCTTCTCGATGCTTGGTATGCCAGCACAATCTCTCTTGGATACCGGACTAAAGACATGCAACTATTTCATCCCAGAGAACAATATGTGGAGATTTAAGGTACCCCCCCCCCCCCCACACACACACACACACACACACACACACACACACACACACACACACACACTTGGTGTAATAACTTCCTCTCTTATATTCAAGTATCCTTGCTCATATTAATTCAAATCACTGAAACTAACTTTTGTTTTTGTTTTGTTTTGATATAGAAACCAGAGGAGTATTACGTAGGGGGAGAGAAGAGGAGAGGAGAGAGAAGAGAAGAGGACGAAGACGAGGATGAGGATGAGGATGAGGATGATGAGAGCTCACTGGAAGAGGTGTTCGACTTTGACGATGCCGACAAAACGTCTTGTGACGTCTTCATGGACCTGTTGAAACGGATGCTTCACCTGGATCCTGAGGAGAGGATAACACCTGAGCAGGTGTTGAACCATCCCTTCATCACCACCAAGCCAAGTCCCACCTAGTCTCTCTCTCGAGACAGACGGTTGAATTCAACGGAAAAGAGGATGCTGTTTTTATTTTATTTTTTTCATGATGGGTTCTCAGATTGAGTCCCACCAAACCACCTCGTAGTCCACAAATAGTGTGGGATCTTGAGGTGGTGTTTTTTTTTGTGTGAAATAAAATTGGAAATGCTTCTTTTGCAAGAACGCACAACAGACTCAATGCATAGATTACACTCCACTGCTGTTGCACTGCATGGTACTGTCACTTATGTCTGTTAAGAGACTGCTGCTGGAAATGTTTGACTACTTGCAAAAGAAGCATTTCCAATTGTATTTATTATTCCCATGCACATTATGTATATTAGACATTTTAGACATTGTGTTACGTTCACATCATTGGCTGCATGCATTCCAACTGAGAGAAGAAATTAGCACAATACATTTTGTAAATAATTGTTCTATTGATATGTGTTTTAAGTTGTAAACATGGTTGAAATATGTGTTGTGTATGTTCTTTTTTTATATACATTTTGATATTTTCCAGTTATATCTCTACATTGATTGATTTCATACTATATGTAGACAGTCCTTGCAGGGTTTCTTCATTATTTTGCATTAAAATGACTTTGAATGAAAGCTTAATCACAACCCATTGAAACTAATGTCACACCCCTGAAAATGACTCAAATCATGAAGGCAGCGTGCAATTTACGTGGAATCTTTCACAGACTTTCATACTAGTCTACTACTACTAGCCATATGCACTCATGTTTATGTTGCATGTCATGGTAGGCCTACCTGCAATTTTTTTTGCTGCTAGTATTGAAGTAGCGTTGTGTATATATATTTTTGTTCAACTTTTTTTCTTCTAGTATTGAAAAAGCGTTGTATATATTTTTTTTGTTCAACTATTTTTTAAAGTGGCATCTGTATATATTATTTCTCTCAAATAAATGGTTACATTCCTACAGTTGATCTGTTGTTGTTCTTGTTGTAGTAACGACCCAGCACACTCAAACAAAAGAGGCTGATGACCCCCCTTGGGCCCCCTCCACTCTCACTATAACTAGACACATACCCCCCCCCCCCCCCCCCTCTCTCTCTCTCTGTTTAAAAGTCAGGAAAAATCTCAAAGTACATGTACAAATATAGTACAGGTAAATCTCTCTCTCTCTCTGTTTAAAAGTAGGCTACTATTGTGAATCAGTGGACATGACAGCTTAAACACAACTCTTCTTTACTTTCAAAACTCAGAGTCAATAATAAGGCAAAGCAACATCATCACACATCATGTTGTATGTCAAGACTGAAGTAGTCCCAGATAATCCCCCCAATCATCACAAACACAGGAATATGCAAGAGCGCAGCACAATCAAACAGCTGTCAGTGAGACATAACAGCTACATGTAAAAATCTCTCTCTCTCTTTGTTGGGGCGACTTCTCCGGACTTTTGGGGGCAAATTCTCCGCGCGTTGGGGCGACCGCTCTTCCCGTTGGGGCGACCGCTCTTCCCGTTGAGGCGACCGATCTTCGCCGATTTGGGCGAGTTGGAAAATGGGCGAGCCGTCTCGTATTCGCTGACATGGCCCCTGGTGTGACTCATAGCAGACCCCTGAGCAGTGTTGGAGCAGTGTTGCGCCTCACGTACGTTTGTAACATCCACTGTTCACACACCCTCTTGGCAATTTGAAAACACACCAAATCTCTTTGTCAAATATAAATACTCAGCCATATGCCCAACACATTCTCACAAATAACAGTCCTATTGTGATGAATAATTGGGGAGGATAAATCACAGAGCTGCAATATGTGACGATTACAGAGCAAAGGTGACATTAGATAATAATAAAGCTTCGCCAAACCACTGCTTTAAGTCATCAAAAAAAATAACAGTCCTATTGTGATTAATTGGGGAGGATAAATCACAGAGCTGCAATACAGTATACGATTAGAGAGCAAAGGTGAAAGGTGAAAGTCTGAGTGAAACTGGTCAAGTATATATGGAAATATTTATGTGGCATTTTCATTATGGGTAATATACCGGTACTTTAGGAATGAGATTGACAATTGGTCATAGCAGATTATCTAGCAGTGAGTGATGCAGCAGTTAGCTGTCATTAGTTGTTGTAAAAGCTTTACATAAATATAAATGTATTGATATAATCCTGCATTGAAAGTAAAACATACTTGGCCCTCAATCCCAAGACCTTTAATTATCATCATCATTATCATCATAACCTTTTCCCCCATTTTTTATTTTTTATAGTAGTAAAGTAGAAAAGTGATTTTGGGGATGGGATCAGATGAGGTTCTCAGTCATTTTCACAGCCACTTCATGTTCTCCATCATGTTAACCTCGTGTATGTATCCCTATGGACCTGAGTCTGCTAATAAAGTTGAATTGAATTGAATTGAATGTTATGATCTATAGAAAACTCAGTGTAGTCGCTGTTATTAACAGTAGTGAGAATCATTTAGATGAGCTATTTTTATTTTTCAGAAGATAAGAAATGTAATGAAATATGAAATATTTAAAAAACAGGTCCACCTAAATAATGTTATGATCTATAGAAAACTCAGTGTAGTCGCTGTTAACAGTAGTGAGAATCATTTAGACAGCTGTTTGAATATAAAATACAACAAATAGAGTAGTAGAGTGTAGACAATGTTGGCTATGTCAGTAGTTTCGCCAGTGTTCTTTCACAGGTTAGTCTGATTACTTGTTGCCCCACCCATGTATCACACCGTGTGATACATTGATTGGTCTTCTATTGTTTTACCATTCACATGTAATGCAGTCAAAGTGGTGCATAAGGATGTTCCATTGTCATTAAAACATAGTCATTGTCCTAGTTTTGTCTGAAAAGAACAGAGTGTATGTAATGATGATGGCTAGTCGGTCAGTAGTTGATCTACGCTTTAACATTCAATTGTCATTCAGTAGTGCATAATGCTGGTGGATCATTCAATGCTATGCTCACTGTTTTGTCACTAGAAGGAGGTGTTAGACCATTGCTTGGTCTATAGTGGTGGTTCTCGAAATATCTTCTGTGCATGGCAGCAGTAGAGGCAAATATGTGTGGAGAGAAACTCTATTCAACCCTGTCGGGAGTTTAATCATGCTTGTGTGAATAGGCTAGATAGCATTTTATGTATGGCACTCTTGCATTTGTAGTGTTTCTCTCCAGTGTGACTTCTCTGATGGAGATTAAAAGAACCTGGAGTTATAGGCCTTCTAAAGCTTTTTCTACACTCGGTACAGTGCAAGCCAGGCTTTCACTCCTGCATGTATGTGTGTGGATCCATGACACTGAGCAAAACTCCTCCCACACAGTACACAGTTGAATTATTTATTTCATGTGTGAATCCTGTAGTGTTTCTCTAAAATCAGGGACTTTCTGAAACCTTTTCTACATTAGCCACATTGTATGGTCTTGGTATGGCTTATCCAGTGTGAATTCTCTGGTGATTTTTCTTTTTCTTGACGGACGGCCGGACGCTTTCCCCACAATTGCAATGAAAGGGCTTCTCTCTGTATGGCCGCAATGATGAGTCTATAAGTCACAATATTGGTTAATAGTCCCCTCTGTTCTTCTATGAGACCCTGTAGTGTTGTATGTTTTGTCTAACTAGTTACAAAATAAATCCTTAGTTTTAGTCGAGCTGTCAAATACCCTAAGTAGCAAAAATAGCAGGTATACCCTAAGTCAGTGGTTCCCAAACTTTTTCATGTGAAGGACCCCCAAATTGACACTAATTAGCCTGCGGACCTCCATTTGAAAACATATGCCAGGGACCCCCATGAGAGAAGATTTTAAAGTTTGACATGCATTAGTCTACGGACCCCCAATTTATATTGTAAAATCAATGTTAATTTAACTCTGAGAGTGTACAAATTTGTACACTCTTTGAGTTACAGACCCATAATGGTCCATTTGGTTCCAAACTATCATTTAGCTGGGGACCCGCTGGAACTCCTTCAGGTACCCCTGGGGGTCCCCGGACCCCACTTTGGGAACCACTGCCCTAAGTAGCAAAAATAGCAGATATACAAGCTCAGAACACGTTGCAACACTTGTATAATGGAAAACAAAAACAAATAAAAGCATTTTAACAACTCATGTCACTATATCGGTTGTGCTCAGACCTTTTCATGTCAAGGACCCCCAAAATTATATTAATTTGGCCGTGGACCCCATCTCAATACGGTAGGCCAATGATGTTTCAAGATTTGAGGTAAAAATGTTTGCTTAAAAATACTGTATATTCAAAGATTTGCAAAAAAAGGGGTTTAGGGGTTAGGGTTAGGTTTATTGTTATAGGCCTAAGTCAAAGTGGTGCAGAAGGAATCAAGGATGGTGTTCCATTGTCATTAAAACACGGTATTGTTCACAGTACAAGATGGCCATAATGAGGTGAAACCGTGAACAGTGTTGTGATCATGTGATGGCCTCTCTGTAATGAACACACAAAGAACTGTAGCTGTCAAACCTTTATTTGAAAAAGAAAAATAGGAATGTTGACTTGTATAACACAGTACATATTTCACTTCGCAATGCACTCTATGGTGATCTAAACAAATGATGAATAATATAATGTGATAATATATAATAAAAACACATTTGCATACACATTTTAATTCCTGACGAATGTGGAAAACACTGATTCTCATATTGTCATATCAGTATCATCAGAAGGTCATAATACAAGTTGAAAATGATTTACCACTAGCTTTCTTCACAGATGTGTTCATAAAGGTTGGGGTGCTCAATCTGTTCCAATGATTCAGTAAAAATTACTCCCTGGCCATATAATCAGCCATGTCTGCTTGTGTATACGTGTCCCAGACATGTGTACTGTAATAATAACTAACAGGCCATGTAATGCATATGTCAATGGATGTCTATGTGGTGTTTTTTTTGTTTTGACAGAAAACATGTTAAGTCGTGAGTTTAATCATGCTTGTGTGAATATATTTATTTTATGTATGGCACTCTTGCATTTGTAGTGTTTCTCTCCAGTGTGACTTCTCTGATGGAGATTAAAAGAACCTGGAGTTATAGGCCTACTAAAGCTTTTTCTACACTCGGTACAGTGCAAGCCAGGCTTTCACTCCTGCATGTATGTGTGTGTCTCCATGACACTGAGCAAAACTCCTCCCACACAGTACACAGGGACTTTCTGAAACCTTTTCTACATTAGCCACATTGTATGGTCTTGGTATGGCTTCTCCAGTGTGAATTCTCTGGTGATTTGCAATGAAAGGGCTTCTCTCTGTATGGACGCAATGATGAGTCTATAAGTCACAATATTGGTTAATAGTCCCCTCTGTTCTTCCACGAGACCCTGTAGTGTTGGATGTTTTGTCTAACTAGTTACAAAATAAATCTTTAGTTTTAGTCGAGCTGTCAAAGACAGTATCTTTCGTATCTTTCCTCCAAAAGACATTCTAGTCTAGTGCCTGCCCCTTCTGGACTGGACATCAATCACATCACTTCAGAAGAATACCCTTTTTTATAGTTTATACCCTCTCACCAATGTTTTTAGACATTATATAAAGTGTCCTATAATGTTGGAACATAGCTATGGCTACTTTATGATGGAAATTGTAGCATGATGTTTTATTTTTTAAAGAGTTTTTAAAGAGCCCTTATATTTTTCATATGTGAATTTAGTTTGCCAACTTGGAGGCTGGGGGTGTTATCAAGTAGGCCCATTTGTTTCAGATGTATGTAACAGGGGCCAAATACCCCCCCCCCACCCCCCCCCCACTCCCCCCACCAACAACTCACACCTTGGTAAAGGGGTTACCTGATTGGTCAGAGAGGACCCTAAGTACCCTGACTAGACTGCATATATACTAGGTTGGGGTCAGTCTACTCTTCAGAGCAGATCATCTGAATCTAGAGAAAGCAGCAGGAGAAAGATCTAGGACTCAACGAACACACCATGCCTACATTAATGACCAGGAGACAACAGGAGAGCAAAGGATTAAAACTCAAAGTAGGAGGTCTGAAAAAGCACCGCTTTGAACCATACCAGCGCTCTTCAAGGACATGTACAGGTAAGGATCAATGACCAAATGAGAAAAAATACACTTGTATTAGTATGGTCTGAGTCACCTATAGTAAATATATACCATAGATGTCTCTATAGCATATTCTGTAAGTCAAAATGCTAATAGATATTTATGGCATTTTATTAGATTCAATGTGAGGATACTTGAGCAAATTAATCACTAACTGTGGATTCAAAATGTCTCTTTCATAATCTTTGTAGTCCCTGAATCAGCAGTGATATAGAATAGATATTATGATTTAGATATGATGATAAGGAATATATAGTTAAACAAAAAGTGGAGATATATCCAAGATGCCAATGGAATGTCATGGTACTTATTGGTTATTTTGTATCATAATCCAATTGACTCTAAATTATCGGTCTCTGTCCTCTCTCTTTAGGTGGTTCCATGGACAAAGCCATCCGACACTCCAACATGTCCAGCTCTGAACCAGACGTGGTCTGAAGATGTCCCGTCGCCAGCGGTCTACATTGACATCATGACCACCAACTCCCCCATGCACTTTGACACAGAGTGGGGCAGGATCTGTTCCACTCTGTGTTGTGACAACATTGAACAGGACCTGTTCAATTTTGTCATCGTCCCTTCCCCGGCGGCTTACGTCGACATCCTGACCACGTCCGCCCCCCAACAACACGCCATCGTGTCCTGCTCAGATGTCCCTAATTCCCCAACCACGCCACTGACCAAAGTGACCACCAGCTCCTCCTCCCAACACTCTGATGGTCCAGGGTTGGATTCAGAGAGTTGCATAGCCGAGCAGGACATGCTGGATGGAGGCCAGTACATCGTCACAAGCTTCATGGCGGAAGGGGGCTACGGGATGGTGGCCAAAGCCATCAACACGCGTACATGTGACATGGTGGCCATCAAGATAATAAAGAAACGCAAGAATTACGACGAAGTGGCAGAACACGAGGTAAGGCATTGCTTTGGAGGAAAAAAATGTGTGTGTGCATCATTTGTTATATGACGCCGTGTCTAAATGTGTCTTCTTGTATTCCCAGATGGCCATGTTGCAAAAGCTGAGAGTCCTGGACCCTGACACGTGTGGAATAGTGAGATTTCACGACAGCTTTGTCCACAACGGATTGAGATGCATTGTGTTTGAGTCTCTGGATGTCGATATCCTGGAATTCTTGAACGGAAGAGATTCTCGTCTGTCCATGACGGAGATGAGACCCATCGTCCAGCAGGTATGAGTTTGAAATGAGAAGTGATGACAACAATATTGAGTTAGACTTCACAACTCCTTTGCTGCAGTGCACCTACTAATCATGCTCTTTATTCTTGTCTTGCAGCTTGCCATTACACTCCAGGCACTGAAGGGAATCGGTCTGATCCATGCAGACATCAAATTGGAGAACATCATGCTGGTGAACCAACGAGAACAAGCCCTCAGAGTCAAACTCATTGACTTTGGTCTGGCCATTCCTGTCTCTGAGACCAAGCGACGGGCCATCGAGCCCAATCTGGAGTACAGGTGAGTTCTACTCTTGGACAATGTCTTAAATTAATGTGTTTTACTGAAAGCAAACATTTAATGACTGCATTTGACAAGATAGTTATTGCATTGCTATAAAACTTTATTTTCTTTTACAACCCACAGAGCACCAGAAGTATTCCTGGGCCTCCCACTCACAGAGGCCCTTGACATGTGGTCACTGGGCTGTGTCATGGCTAACATGATGCTGAGCGAGGATTTAATCAGCGGGGACACCCAATACGATGTGGTGAGTAATCTATGGATGAACTGCACATTTAAAACAGAATGCTTTCAGACTCTATTCTGAACAAACACTGTAGTTACACATTCTTCTTATGAGCTGGGAGTTTACTTAAGACTGAATTGTTGAATATCCTCTGTTTTTTTTCTTTCTGCAGCTTCAATCCATCTTCTCGATGCTTGGTATGCCAGCACAATCTCTCTTGGATACCGGACTAAAGACATGCAACTATTTCATCCCAGAGAACAATATGTGGAGATTTAAGGTACCCCCCCCCCCCCACACACACACACACACACACACACACACACACACACACACACACACACACACACACTTGGTGTAATAACTTCCTCTCTTATATTCAAGTATCCTTGCTCATATTAATTCAAATCACTGAAACTAACTTTTGTTTTTGTTTTGTTTTGATATAGAAACCAGAGGAGTATTACGTAGGGGGAGAGAAGAGGAGAGGAGAGAGAAGAGAAGAGGACGAAGACGAGGATGAGGACGAGGATGAGGATGAGGATGAGGATGATGAGAGCTCACTGGAAGAGGTGTTCGACTTTGACGATGCCGACAAAACGTCTTGTGACGTCTTCATGGACCTGTTGAAACGGATGCTTCACCTGGATCCTGAGGAGAGGATAACACCTGAGCAGGTGTTGAACCATCCCTTCATCACCACCAAGCCAAGTCCCACCTAGTCTCTCTCTCGAGACAGACGGTTGAATTCAACGGAAAAGAGGATGCTGTTTTTATTTTATTTTTTTCATGATGGGTTCTCAGATTGAGTCCCACCAAACCACCTCGTAGTCCACAAATAGTGTGGGATCTTGAGGTGGTGTTTTTTTTTGTGTGAAATAAAATTGGAAATGCTTCTTTTGCAAGAACGCACAACAGACTCAATGCATAGATTACACTCCACTGCTGTTGCACTGCATGGTACTGTCACTTATGTCTGTTAAGAGACTGCTGCTGGAAATGTTTGACTACTTGCAAAAGAAGCATTTCCAATTGTATTTATTATTCCCATGCACATTATGTATATTAGACATTTTAGACATTGTGTTACGTTCACATCATTGGCTGCATGCATTCCAACTGAGAGAAGAAATTAGCACAATACATTTTGTAAATAATTGTTCTATTGATATGTGTTTTAAGTTGTAAACATGGTTGAAATATGTGTTGTGTATGTTCTTTTTTGATATACATTTTGATATTTTCCAGTTATATCTCTACATTGATTGATTTCATACTATATGTAGACAGTCCTTGCAGGGTTTCTTCATTATTTTGCATTAAAATGACTTTGAATGAAAGCTTAATCACAACCCATTGAAACTAATGTCACACCCCTGAAAATGACTCAAATCATGAAGGCAGCGTGCAATTTACGTGGAATCTTTCACAGACTTTCATACTAGTCTACTACTACTAGCCATATGCACTCATGTTTATGTTGCATGTCATGGTAGGCCTACCTGCAATTTTTTTTGCTGCTAGTATTGAAGTAGCGTTGTGTATATATATTTTTGTTCAACTTTTTTTCTTCTAGTATTGAAAAAGCGTTGTATATATTTTTTTTGTTCAACTATTTTTTAAAGTGGCATCTGTATATATTATTTCTCTCAAATAAATGGTTACATTCCTACAGTTGATCTGTTGTTGTTCTTGTTGTAGTAACGACCCAGCACACTCAAACAAAAGAGGCTGATGACCCCCCTTGGGCCCCCTCCACTCTCACTATAACTAGACACATACCCCCCCCCCCCCCCCCCCTCTCTCTCTCTCTGTTTAAAAGTAGGCTACTATTGTGAATCAGTGGACATGACAGCTTAAACACAACTCTTCTTTACTTTCAAAACTCAGAGTCAATAATAAGGCAAAGCAACATCATCACACATCATGTTGTATGTCAAGACTGAAGTAGTCCCAGATAATCCCCCCAATCATCACAAACACAGGAATATGCAAGAGCGCAGCACAATCAAACAGCTGTCAGTGAGACATAACAGCTACATGTAAAAATCTCTCTCTCTCTTTGTTGGGGCGACTTCTCCGGACTTTTGGGGGCAAATTCTCCGCGCGTTGGGGCGACCGCTCTTCCCGTTGGGGCGACCGCTCTTCCCGTTGAGGCGACCGATCTTCGCCGATTTGGGCGAGTTGGAAAATGGGCGAGCCGTCTCGTATTCGCTGACATGGCCCCTGGTGTGACTCATAGCAGACCCCTGAGCAGTGTTGGAGCAGTGTTGCGCCTCACGTACGTTTGTAACATCCACTGTTCACACACCCTCTTGGCAATTTGAAAACACACCAAATCTCTTTGTCAAATATAAATACTCAGCCATATGCCCAACACATTCTCACAAATAACAGTCCTATTGTGATGAATAATTGGGGAGGATAAATCACAGAGCTGCAATATGTGACGATTACAGAGCAAAGGTGACATTAGATAATAATAAAGCTTCGCCAAACCACTGCTTTAAGTCATCAAAAAAAATAACAGTCCTATTGTGATTAATTGGGGAGGATAAATCACAGAGCTGCAATACAGTATACGATTAGAGAGCAAAGGTGAAAGGTGAAAGTCTGAGTGAAACTGGTCAAGTATATATGGAAATATTTATGTGGCATTTTCATTATGGGTAATATACCGGTACTTTAGGAATGAGATTGACAATTGGTCATAGCAGATTATCTAGCAGTGAGTGATGCAGCAGTTAGCTGTCATTAGTTGTTGTAAAAGCTTTACATAAATATAAATGTATTGATATAATCCTGCATTGAAAGTAAAACATACTTGGCCCTCAATCCCAAGACCTTTAATTATCATCATCATTATCATCATAACCTTTTCCCCCATTTTTTATTTTTTATAGTAGTAAAGTAGAAAAGTGATTTTGGGGATGGGATCAGATGAGGTTCTCAGTCATTTTCACAGCCACTTCATGTTCTCCATCATGTTAACCTCGTGTATGTATCCCTATGGACCTGAGTCTGCTAATAAAGTTGAATTGAATTGAATTGAATGTTATGATCTATAGAAAACTCAGTGTAGTCGCTGTTATTAACAGTAGTGAGAATCATTTAGATGAGCTATTTTTATTTTTCAGAAGATAAGAAATGTAATGAAATATGAAATATTTAAAAAACAGGTCCACCTAAATAATGTTATGATCTATAGAAAACTCAGTGTAGTCGCTGTTAACAGTAGTGAGAATCATTTAGACAGCTGTTTGAATATAAAATACAACAAATAGAGTAGTAGAGTGTAGACAATGTTGGCTATGTCAGTAGTTTCGCCAGTGTTCTTTCACAGGTTAGTCTGATTACTTGTTGCCCCACCCATGTATCACACCGTGTGATACATTGATTGGTCTTCTATTGTTTTACCATTCACATGTAATGCAGTCAAAGTGGTGCATAAGGATGTTCCATTGTCATTAAAACATAGTCATTGTCCTAGTTTTGTCTGAAAAGAACAGAGTGTATGTAATGATGATGGCTAGTCGGTCAGTAGTTGATCTACGCTTTAACATTCAATTGTCATTCAGTAGTGCATAATGCTGGTGGATCATTCAATGCTATGCTCAATGTTTTGTCACTAGAAGGAGGTGTTTGACCATTGCTTGGTCTATAGTGGTGGTTCTCGAAATATCTTCTGTGCATGGCAGCAGTAGAGGAAAATATGTGTGGAGAGAAACTCTATTCAACCCTGTCGTGAGTTTAATCATGCTTGTGTGAATAGGCTAGATAGCATTTTATGTATGGCACTCTTGCATTTGTAGTGTTTCTCTCCAGTGTGACTTCTCTGATGGAGATTAAAAGAACCTGGAGTTATAGGCCTTCTAAAGCTTTTTCTACACTCGGTACAGTGCAAGCCAGGCTTTCACTCCTGCATGTATGTGTGTGGATCCATGACACTGAGCAAAACTCCTCCCACACAGTACACAGTTGAATTATTATTTCATGTGTGAATCCTGTAGTGTTTCTCTAAAATCAGGGACTTTCTGAAACCTTTTCTACATTAGCCACATTGTATGGTCTTGGTATGGCTTATCCAGTGTGAATTCTCTGGTGATTTTTCTTTTTCTTGACGGACGGCCGGACGCTTTCCCCACAATTGCAATGAAAGGGCTTCTCTCTGTATGGCCGCAATGATGAGTCTATAAGTCACAATATTGGTTAATAGTCCCCTCTGTTCTTCTATGAGACCCTGTAGTGTTGTATGTTTTGTCTAACTAGTTACAAAATAAATCCTTAGTTTTAGTCGAGCTGTCAAATACCCTAAGTAGCAAAAATAGCAGGTATACCCTAAGTCAGTGGTTCCCAAACTTTTTCATGTGAAGGACCCCCAAATTGACACTAATTAGCCTGCGGACCTCCATTTGAAAACATATGCCAGGGACCCCCATGAGAGAAGATTTTAAAGTTTGACATGCATTAGTCTACGGACCCCCAATTTATATTGTAAAATCAATGTTAATTTAACTCTGAGAGTGTACAAATTTGTACACTCTTTGAGTTACAGACCCATAATGGTCCATTTGGTTCCAAACTATCATTTAGCTGGGGACCCCCTGGAACTCCTTCAGGTACCCCTGGGGGTCCCCGGACCCCACTTTGGGAACCACTGCCCTAAGTAGCAAAAATAGCAGATATACAAGCTCAGAACACGTTGCAACACTTGTATAATGGAAAACAAAAACAAATAAAAGCATTTTAACAACTCATGTCACTATATCAGTTGTGCTCAGACCTTTTCATGTCAAGGACCCCCAAAATTATATTAATTTGGCCGTGGACCCCATCTCAATACGGTAGGCCAATGATGTTTCAAGATTTGAGGTAAAAATGTTTGCTTAAAAATACTGTATATTCAAAGATTTGCAAAAAAAGGGGTTTAGGGGTTAGGGTTAGGTTTATTGTTATAGGCCTAAGTCAAAGTGGTGCAGAAGGAATCAAGGATGGTGTTCCATTGTCATTAAAACACGGTATTGTTCACAGTACAAGATGGCCATAATGAGGTGAAACCGTGAACAGTGTTGTGATCATGTGATGGCCTCTCTGTAATGAACACACAAAGAACTGTAGCTGTCAAACCTTTATTTGAAAAAGAAAAATAGGAATGTTGACTTGTATAACACAGTACATATTTCACTTCGCAATGCACTCTATGGTGATCTAAACAAATGATGAATAATATAATGTGATAATATATAATAAAAACACATTTGCATACACATTTTAATTCCTGACGAATGTGGAAAACACTGATTCTCATATTGTCATATCAGTATCATCAGAAGGTCATAATACAAGTTGAAAATGATTTACCACTAGCTTTCTTCACAGATGTGTTCATAAAGGTTGGGGTGCTCAATCTGTTCCAATGATTCAGTAAAAATTACTCCCTGGCCATATAATCAGCCATGTCTGCTTGTGTATACGTGTCCCAGACATGTGTACTGTAATAATAACTAACAGGCCATGTAATGCATATGTCAATGGATGTCTATGTGGTGTTTTTTTTGTTTTGACAGAAAACATGTTAATTGATTCAATCCTGCCTTAGTATTTTTTATTAAATGAACACCTTGAACAACACGTAAAGACACTTGGCCCACAATGCCAACATTATGGGTTCAATTCCCATTTAAGGAGTCCTTTGGTGAGGTTTGGACCAACTGTCTTGAGGCCAATTTTGGAGGTAAAAATTCATGTTAATGCTTTAGAGAAAGTGCCAAAATCCACCATGATCTTAATGGAATGGAAAAACATGTTTATAAAATAACAAATAAAATTAACATGATTGTGTAGAATGTGTCTTTAACAGTTTGACTGTATCAAAACGTTTTCCACATTGCTTGCATTTGTAGCGTTTCTCTCCAATGGGCCTTTTCCACACTCGGTACAGTGCAAGGCTTTCACTCCTGCATGTATGTGTGTGTATCCATGACACTGAGTAAAACTCCTCCCACACAGTTCACAGTTGAATTACCAAAACATTAAGTGAAATATCCCTTTAACCAATCTGACAATCTGTGCTGTTGTTGTCAGGCGTGGCTACAACAGGTTGCAACAGGTTGCAACTGCAGACTCTCTCCACATGAGGGCAGCATAGGGATGGCTGCTTTCTGTCAACCTTCACAAACGCATGCAATTAATTGTCAACTCAAAACAACTGCTGTTTCCGACTTTCCGAGCCTCCGAGGTGTCCCAAACAGAACTAGACTACATTCATTCATTTGTAGTCGCCTACTGCGGTGAATAAGGATATACAAGCTCACAACGTAGTTCCACTTTGAGTCACATTGATTTATAGTATACCTTTATTATTGAGCTGGCCTCGACGGAATTTCAGTCGCCCAGGCCTTGTTGGAAAGCCAGGTGACGCGAGGCTAGTAGGCCTAGTACTCGGTCGCCCACAGAGGCAGCACAGCAGTTTGATTTAGAAAGATACAGTTCTGTGTGAGACTGAGACACAACAATACAAAGGTAAGAAATAACAACATTAAGAAGCACCATTAATAATACAAAAGTATACATACAATAAATGATACAAGCTCTCCTGCACTACGCAGAACATCATCAACACCAGGTTATAGCCCAAACATTTAGACTCGTAGGTTTTTTTTCGATTCTGACGCGTCAGAATCGAAAAAAACCTCTACGAGAGTCTAAATGTTTGGGCTAACCAGGTTGCACTACACTACAAAGTCACTTACTTTCATTACGCCGGCTGGCGCATGGGGCAGAAACAAAGTTTCTCCACTTGCATCTGTCTTCTCTATTATTATATGGTCCCCCAGGCCCCAGCTGGCCAGCTCTGCCTCTGATGTTGCATGGTTCTGCTTCTCTATCCTGCTAAACGCATGTCATTCTACTGATTCTAGGGCCCCCCTAGCCCGTCTCCGGACCCCCCGGGTTGAGCTCCTTTGGACCTACCGCGTAGGGTCCGGTCTCACCGGCTTCAAGCGACATGGGATGCAATCTGACTTTCCCTGTTTTGCCTCTGTGCTGCGGTGTGGGTGTCACGCTGACATATTCAAAAAGAAGGATATGAACGCTATAGGAGACAACGAACCTTCTGACCCCCCCCCGCGAACGGCTCAGAAGCCGTTAAGTATTTTTAATGTTTGTACGACCGTTTTGGCAGCTCTGAAATTCTCTCTTGTTGACATCCCATTGTACCGCCTCCAGCATATCGGTTGGCTAGCTGCGCCTCCCTACGCGCCTCGTAGGTGCAGCTAGCCAACCGAGATGTCAACAAGGAGGGACCGAAGAGAGAATTTCAGAGCTGCCAAACGGTCGTACAAACATTAAAAATACTTAACGGCTTCTGTGCCGTTCGGGGGGGGGTGAGAGGGTTCGTTGTATCCTATAGCGTGCATATGCTTCTTTTGGAATATGTCAGCGTGACACGCACACCGCAGCACAGGGGTAAGTCAGGGGAAATCAGATTGCATCCCATGTCGCTTGAATCCGGTGATAAGGAACCCTACATAAAGTCATCAAAATGTCAGAAACTTTAACGTAGGGTTCCGAAAGGAGCTAGGGCCCCCCTTTATTTCTCTTGGCTTCTGGTTCTGGGCCTGGGGTCCAGACAGTGTAATGCGACTCTTGGGGTAGCGTTGATGTCCATTCTGACTTCTGAGGACATGATGCATTGCCAACCCAGGTCCATATAGTGCTGCATATAACCATAACAATCGTTCAGTTTGTGATAAAAGCATGACATTTGGTACACATATAGCCAAAGGCATCCCAAACATAATTGGATGTGGATGCATCCTGCATTTTCAACATGGCACCCATGGCAGCCATTTTTCAAAATGCCACCATTGACATCCTATTATAAGGCAATATTTTCTAAATTTCCTTGTGCTTTAAGTAGCATGTGACATATCAAACTAGGGGGTTTTCATGATGCTGAATCCATTCCAAGCATTCGTTTGGGCTAATTGGCCAAATTGGGCTAATTTGGCCATAGCAACTTGCCCAAATGTGCTGACATCAAGTTGCTATGGCCAAATTAAGCCCAATGAGTGTTTTTATGCAACACTAATGCTTGGAATGGATTCAGCATCATGAAACCCCCCTAGTTGGATATGTCACATGCTACTTAAAGCATAAGGAAATTTAGTAAATATTGCCTTATAATAGGATGTCAATGGTGGCATTTTGAAAAATGGGTGCCATGTTGAAAATTCAGGATGCCTCCACATCCAATTATGTTTGGGATGCCTTTGGCTATATGTGTACCAAATGTCATGCCTTTATCACAAACAGAACGATTCCTTTATATATTGGAGCTAAGCAGCTGGACTAATAGCCGTTTATTGATTAGCCTATACTCATGTATGCAGTGCAGTGCATGTCATCTTGTTGGGTGATGTTCAGGAGGTTGTTGTTTGATTGATTGATTGAAATATGTATTAACAGTTTGCAGAGTTGCAGTACATTTCAAGCACAACTCAATACAAAGACTGTTGTTTGTGATGGTCTTGGGCCCTGCTTGGGCCAGAATATGTGCAGGCATGATAGTGGAATATATGTGGATAATTTATGGATGTCGAGTTCTGTAGTTTTCCATTTACAGTCTGTGCCAGTGGAGTAAAACCAAACCAGTAAAACAAATTACATAATTACTCAAATTCATCTACTGTCCACACTGTCATTTTTTGAAAAATGTAGTTCAATTAAGGTAAACTTTAATGTAACCAAATATAAACTTTTTAATATGTCTGTCTGTCCGAGGGAGACCAATTAGTGTGAAATGTCACTAACATCAGCCCTGCTCTGCCTGTGGGCCAATTCTCTCTCTCTGTGTGTGTGTGTGTGTGTGTGTGTGTGTGTGTGTGTGTGTGTGTGTGTGTGTGTGTGTGTGTGTGTGTGTGTGTGTGTGTGTGTGTGTGTGTGTGTGTGTGTGTGTGTGTGTGTGTGTGTGTGTGTGTGTGTGTGTGTGTGTGTGTTCGCTTGTCCTCTGTCACCAGGACCTCTAGTACTGCTGGTTTTATATCCTACCAGCCCCTCTAGTACTGCTGGTTTTATGTCCTACCAGGACCTCTAGTACTGCTGGTTTTATGTCCTACCAGGACCTCTAGTACTGCTGGTTTTGTCTCCTACCAGGACCTCTAGTACTGCTGGTTTTATATCCTACCAGGACCTCTAGTAGGCTACTGCTGGTTTTATATCATGCCATGACCGTCCTCTACAAGGTTGTAGATAATTGAAGACCCCACCCAGACAGGCACCCACCGGCACGGAATAATTTTCTCCCGGAAAGTCCAAAAGGGTGAAGAGATACAAGATCCCCTTAGTGCAGTGGTTCTCAAAGTGGGGTCCGGGGACCCCCAAGGGTACTTGAGGGAGTTCCAGGGGGTACCCAGCTAAATGATAATTTGGAACAAATGGAACCAAATGGACCCGTTAGGGCCCATTTGGTTCCATTTGTTGGTTCCATTTGTACACTCAGAGTTAAATTAGCATTGATTTTACTATATAAATTGGGGGTCCCAGAGATAGAAATGCCATTATATGGGGGTTCCGTAGACTAATGCATGTCAAACTGGGGGTAGTTGAAATTAAACAGGTTTAAAATCACTGCTAGAGCCGTAAATATCTTCTATTATGGGGGTCCCTACCCTGGCATATCTGGTGGTCCGTGGGCTAATTAGTGTCAATGTGGGGGTCCTTGAGATGAAAAAGTTTGGGAACCACTGCCTTAGTGCACACTAGCAGGGATACAAGATGCCCTTAGTGCACACTAGCAGGGATACAAGATGCCCTTAGTGCACACTAGCAGGGATACAAGATGCCCTTAGTGCACACTAGCAGGGATACAAGATGCCCTTAGTGCACACTAGCAGGGATACAAGATGCCCTTAGTGCACACTAGCAGGGATACAAGATGCCCTTAGTGCACACTAGCAGGGATACAAGATGCCCTTAGTGCACACTAGCAGGGATACAAGATGCCTTAGTGCACACTAGCAGGGATACAAGATGCCTTAGTGCACACTAGCAGGCTGGGGAACAGTTATTTCCCTCAGACGGTTAAATAAGGGTGAAAACCCCTCTGTACTTTGCACTATATACACTTTCATTGACTGATATTCTTGCGCTGTTTTTATTGTTTATTGAGTGTTAGGTCGTTTTATCATGTTTTTATTGTATTGGAGGGGGAGGGTCAGAGCGTACATTTTCACATGTTTGCAACTTAACAGTGCATCTAAGTGACAATAAAGTGAATCTGAATCTCCAGTACTGCTGATTTTATATCCACAAACCTCTATTGCTGCTGCTTTTCTATCTCAAATAATAATGATACATTTTATTTCTATTGCCCTCATTCACAGGGAATCCCAGAGTGCTACATGGTTAAACTACATAATCAATAGAGGGTTAAAAGCAGGGTTTAAAAAAATGTCGAGCCCAAAAGGATATTGCTGACAGTGTTTACACAACAATTTAACACTGAAAAGCCCTTCCAAACGAACACTTCTTTGGCCTGCTTTAACACAATCAGCGCCAGGATTCCTTCAAAATATACGATATATATATGATATATATATGATATATATATGATCCAAAAAGCATTCACATTTTGAACGAGAGGTGGATGAGGAGCAGAAATGAAGCGCTAGTGTATATCCATCAGATCAAAACCACGGAGAGCGCCCTGCATTAGGAGAGACGAGGCATTCTTTCTGCCACGCTAACAGCTAAGTGAACGGGAAGCTAATATGGACGAGAGTCCGACTGAAAAATAAAACAAAGGAAACGATTCAGAATATTCTTCTCTCGCCTGATATCATTGAGGATGCGCTAGGACGTGTACACACGTCGTATGGAGTTGTCGGTTCGATTCCCTATGACTTATCCAGACGTCCTACGGATGGAATGTGTTTTAAGAGTCTGTGGTGCTCTTGAAACAATAGAGGAGCCTTCCTGCTCCTCCACAGGTGCGGCGCTGCCGAGCAGAAGGCCCGGTGCCCCATTGTGCATAGATTGAGGAGGAATCTGTTGGTAGATCTGAGGGTGGGATCTGAGGCATGCGAACAGATTCTTCTAGTACCAGGACCTCTTGTACTGCTGTTTTGTTTTCTATCCTACCAGGACCTCTACATTAGACTTCATCTATTAGAAAATATCCAATTTTACAAGCTCCCAATGTGCCGCGTTAAGATGTTGCGACACTGCTACAGAGTTGTCAATGAGGTTATATCTTCCCTTCTCTGGAGTCCTGCCTCAGGGTGGAAAGCTGTCGTTCCCTGATGTCATCGCTAGGGACACATGCTTCAGTAGGCAGGAACTGGGGGTGGCAATGAAGGACCGGTGCTTCAGTAGGCAGGAGGGGGGGTGGCAATGAAGGACCGGGAAGTCTGGCGTAGCATTGTGGAATCCATGATCTCGACCGCGGTCGAAAAATGATGATGATGATGATGAAGATGTTGCGAGCTTGATCGGATATTTGTAGTATTTCTACATTGCATTTCTAGTTTTTCTACATTGTGGTATCGTTATTTCTACTTAAAAGAAAGAAGGAAAAAAAGTCCTTCTTCCACCACTGCTAATAGTAATGATAATAATAATAAATAATAATAATACAAAATAATAAACAGTGATATATAACAGTCACACTTCAGTGGAGCGGATAATAACTGTCTGGTAGTTAATATGAAATATGTAATATATTAAATATTAGAATCATTAAAATCTAATACTCTCTCTCTCGGTGAGCTATGGGTGATTGATGGATGGGTGGAGAAATGGACAGATCGATAGAGGGAGGAGTCAGAAAAACTAGGCCACACACACACACACACACACGTCACACACGCACACGCAATCCCTTTTGCACACACACAATAGCAGATCTACAAGCTCATAGCTACGACCTATAGCTACGACCTTGTAGGTCTGCTATTTTTGAAAAAATCGTGAAAATGTGGCGCAAATCTTTGAAGATGTATTCTTTCAGAGTGAACGTTTTTAACTCAAATCTTTGCTTCTTCTGGTAGGAAAAAAATGTTTTGAGAACGACTGACATAGAAACATGGGTTTTTCAGAAAACTGCCAGGATTTAGAAGACATTTTGTAGAATCGATCTCAGGTCTAAATGGGTTAAAATCTAAGTTGTAACTACAATATTGGCCTCTAAGGTGTAGTGGAGTAGAAGTATCACATATTGAAAGATGGACAAACAACAAGTTTTGATTGATTGATTTATTAACAGTTTGCAGAATTACAGTACATTTCAAGTACAACTCTATACAAAAAACTGTTAACTGTGAGTGGACGACACCATAAAGCATTACACTTGTTTACAATAGGGTCCACCATTTTCATCAAAACATTAAGAGACGTACAAATATACACAACTATATAGTCAAAACAGGAAATCATCATAGAGGAGGTAAAAAGGGAAAATAAACATACAGCGAGGGGGAAAAGGGGTGGGTGGGGGATTCAGATTTTACGGGGGCCAGTTTCGAATTGCAGCTGTCCGTAGGTGCCCTTTGAGAGCAGTTTTGAAGGAGTCAAGGGATTTGCATGTCTTAATGACTGGTGGTAGGGCGTTGCACATTTTGGTGGCATGAATTTAGACCCTTGTTTGTGCTGAGTAAAGTAAAAGTACCTCAAAACTGTACTTGATTGTGTACTGTAGGCTACTTATGCTATTTATTTCCACTGTTCATAGGGTGGGTGTTCATGTATTCATTTGGTTTATGCAGTGCTGTGTCCGACTACATCTCTCTCGAACACACACACACACACACACACACACACACACACACAAGCCGCCTCATTTATCAAACTCAGTACAAGCATACATTGTCACATTATTTGCATAAATGTAAATATATCCAGAGATGGAGACTGTTGTCCTCCTCTTCAGTGTAATTGACCTGTAAGACCCACACAAACACTTGCACACACACACACACACACACACACACACTTTTGTTGTTTGCGTGATTGGAGATTGGTCTGTTCTTTGTCGGTCAATTATCGTGTACGTGTTGATTAAAAATCAATTATCAATGATTTATTTTATAATCCATTGAATTGATTAGTTCAATTAATTTCTACACCTACCTTTTCTGAATGGACACGTTAACACTGAGCATGTCATTCACCACTTAACTGCTCTGTCTTGGAGAACTGGACCTGACTTCCAACTGTACTGGGACCGCTTTTCTTCCATCTACACCAAATATCTTCACCAGAAATGGCTCACAAAATAGCTCAATTTTGACCTGAGATCAGATTCTAAACATGTCTTCTACATCCTGACAGTTTTCTGAAAAGGCTATGTTTCTATGTCAGTCGTTCTTCGATTTTTCAAAAATAGCAGACCTACAAGCTCGTAGCGTGCCACTCGGTGAGCTTGTAGATTTTTCAATAGCTAAAGCATAACATAATGCTAACACCAAAAGGGGTTCCCGCCCAAAATGGGTTAAACCTATAACATAAAATTCAACTTTTTCCATTTATTTTGTGTTTTCTATCCCCACAAATAACCAACTTTGAACAATCAGGCTTTCATATCATATAGGTCAGTGCTTTAATGGAAATTGCTCTCAGGAACAGCTCAACTGATTTTGTCATCGTGATGTCATCAATGTCACCCTACTTTGTATAATTCCTCTTCTTCAGTCTTCAGTTCCAAATTTGCATTTCCACTTTGTTTACAATGTCCGCCATTGTTGATTTTCCAGGAATGGAAACAAGCCTGGTTTTACCTAGCATCAGTATTATAATGACTCAAATATTACATTATCTGCATATCAGCACCCCCACCACCTCAGGACCAATTTATTCTGACCCCTCCCCGAAAAGGCCTTTTTGTCCTGACCACTTATCCATGAATTTTATACATTATGGATCATTAGTTTGTACTTATGGTATTCGTCTCAACTGTTCAAGCTTACCACTGTCTCTGATTGTCTTTTAATGCATTGAAAAGTTCAAAGCAATCACTTCAATATACAGTAGAAAGTGAAGAAGTTGATTAGATTTTTATTATTAACTCAATGGTCGCCAAGGACTTATTTAACTTATTTTTCATGATGTCCTGGAGCGCCAAGGACGTGTTTTTCGTGTTTTATAACATGGTAAAAAAAAATATATATATATATATATGGTGGAGGTCTGGGACTTTTGGCGCCCCCTGGTGGCGGTGAATGAGTTTAAGGATCCCCATTAGCTGGTGCCATAGCAACCAGCTAGTTGTAATAGAAAGTAGACAAAAGTAGGCCTACAGAGATGGCCATGGAAATAGTAACAATAATAAGCTTGACTATTAAAGTAATTAGTTACAAATTGCTCCATCTATTCTACACCTTCCCTCTCAGCTTTGTATAGGGAGAGGAAAGAGTTGAGGAAACCTTGACATGCTTCTTTTAAAACCACTTCACGAGTTCACGTTGCTTGAAAAAAAAAGGTCAAACCACTCTCCCACAGCTTTAGGAACAGTGTGCTTTTCTCCATCGTGTCTACTGGACTAGTATGCGCTTTGTATTTATGGTAATATTATTGACCACTCATTTTGTATGTCGGTGGCAAACATTTAGTTTGAGGGAAAATGCCCATCACAAGCCTGCCTGCATGTTGATGACCCCTGCTCCGGAGTCCGGAGTGAATGGGAAATGTACTTGTCGTGCAGTGGCGTTTCCAGGAATTACATTTTGGGCAGGCAAGAATTACATTTTGGGCAGGTCTTCCCCCCCGCGCACAATCGGTAGCACTAAAGGTTTTCAAAGAGATATACCTGCCAGGCCTTTGTACTTTTACTCAAGTACATTTGAATTCTGGACTTTTACTTGTGAGAGAGCAAGAGGGAGAGAGCTGACATTAACAGAAAGAGGAACGTGTTTCATTTGATGATAACTATCACATTTTGTGTGTGTGGGGTGTGTGTGTGTGTGTGGTGTGTGGGTGCACGCACTGTAATGTACTTGCAAATTAAGATTGATTGACAGTGTTTACTGAATCACTCTTACTATGGTTCTTCCATAATAGATCTCTCTCTCTTTCTCTCTCTCTCTCTCTCTCAGGCAGGTTTTCATAGCTATACAAAGCACTCCAGGGTAAACGGGTTGGGAATAGGAACCACTACTTGGGGGGTCCTTTGGTAGAAAGGCCGTCTGGCAATCAGAAGGCTCCACCCACAGGTCCACCAAAGTGGACGGCTGTGGCTCAGGAGGTAGAGCAGGTCGTCCAATGATCCCTGGGTCGGCGGTTCGAATCCCGGCTCCTCCTGTCCACATGTCGAAGTGTCCTTGGGAAAGACACTGAACCCGATAGCCACCATTGGTGTGTGAATGTGGGAAGTGTGGACGCTGGTGTTGACTGTTTGCCGCTTCACCATTGAATGAACCATTGTAAAGCGCTTTGAGCACTTGGAAAAGCGCTATAAAAATGCAATTCATTAAAGTGTCCTTGAGCAAAACACGAGGTTGCGAGGTTAGCCACAGACAGACAGACAGACAGACATGGCTGGCCTCCTAACAGAGTCACAGCGTAAAAATAAGTTTCAATCATTCTCGTCCTCTCGGAGATATTAAGGTAAAATGAAGCACACAGGACATAAAATGGGAAGAACATTCGCATCTGAATTCAATCGACCCCTTTACTGCAGAGACGGGCTGTTGAGATGCCTCAGTAGTCACACACACACACACACACACACACACACACACACACACACACACACACACACACACACACACACACACACACACACACACACACACACACACACACACATCCACAGCAACACATCCACAGCAACACACACACAGATGATTGAATTTTCGGAGTGTCCATAAATATCCCAATTTCAAACGGGCTGCGCTCAACATCCTGTCGATGTTTGGGGTCAACGTACGATTGTGAGTAATTCTTTTGTGCTCTCCAAACACAGGAGAAAATCAAAGCGTCAATTTTTACTGGCACGTGGAAGCATTGCTTCCAGTAGCCCCGAGTAAAGGCTTTTAAAGAGCCTTGCTGGAGGCAAGGGATGATAAAAGGCACACTGACAGGTGGGAGCTCAATTCTCCTCTCGTGAAAATGTACTATCATTGCAAGTCAACTTTAGTGCCAAATCAAAACCGTGTGTGTGTGTGTGTGTGTGTGTGTGTGTGTGTGTGTGTGTGTGTGTGTGTGTGTGTGTGTGTGTGTGTGTGTGTGTGTGTGTGTGTGTGTGTGTGTGTGTGTGTGTGTGTGTGTGTGTGTGTGTGTGTGTGTGTGTGTGTGTGTGTGTGTGTGTGTGTGTGTGTGTGTGTGTGTGTGTGTGTGTGTGTGTGTGTGTGTGTGTGTGTAGGCGGGAGAGAGCATGTTGGTACGGTACCAACCAATATTTCATTGCTTGTACTTTATTTTTAAATTCTGATAACCTTTAGATTCCCCCCCCCCCCCCAAAAAAAAAACAACAACAAAATACAATATTTTTGTATTTTTATTTATTTGTCTCAATCTTCTGAAATAACTTAAAACTAAGAAAACCACTGCGTTATAATGAAGATGACTATAAGGCCATTCCCATGTGGATGCCAAAATACACATGTTTCAAAGTCTGTTGCCACCATTTCAGAACCAGGTGGCAAAGGTTCGCTCTTGAAAAATGAGAAGTACTAAAAACACTCGGCTGCAGTTCCGACTAGGGGCCCAGCTGGCCTTGATTCAGCTCCTCCAGCTGCAAACTCAATTTCATTCCATTGAAGTCAATGGGAAATTGGCCTCGGAAACACAGACGTTTTTATTTCCAGGGAGAAAAAAAAGAGTCAGTGTCCGAGTCTATCTACTTCAATTCGGCATAGAGTAGCGCAAACGTCGATCACTCTCTGCTGATTTCTAATCGTCTGCGCCTTTGTTAAATTGACGCACACCCGTACACACACACACACACTCCTCTCTCTCTCTCTGTCGCTCTAATTAATTAGTCATGTCGCACAGCTGCGTCTAGAAGCATAGGTGGACTGTGGACCCCAGGATAATGGGAAATAAACCCGAGTCCGACTTGCACGTTGTTCTATTATTGCCTCAGTAAAAACCTTTTGATGAAGACTTTCACACAGCATGATATGCATTTTTGTGAATTGTGGTACCATTTTTTTCTAAAACGAATGCCGGTATGTGCTTTCAGGGCTTGTGATCGGCTTCGACTGAGTGAAATGGAACTTCTGGGGATGACGCTCACTTTGTCCATATTTGTTCCTGCATGTCTATGTTCAGAACCTGTTCCTGAACCTCTGTATTCCTGTAGTCGTTCTCAAACATTTTCATGTCAAGGACCCCCACATTGATATGCATTTGGCTCTGCTCCGGACCCCCAATTTGCAAATACGTTGTGCCAGAAAAACAATGTGTAAAATATAGATCCACACACACGCACGCATGCACGCACACAATAACCACTTACCCACTAAGTGTCTATATGCACGCACGCACGCATGCACACGTGCACAAACACACCTGCACGCGCGCACGAACACACACACACACATAGGCTTACCTGTGATTCCAGATTCCTGAGGCATTACATTGTCTCTCTGCATTTCATGTGGTATATGTGATTACCTTGCTTCTTGTAAGTCACTCTGGATAAGAGTGTCTGCCTAAATCCCTAAACTGTAAATAATTTTGGAGCTTGCCTGAGGCTGTGGGACATGTAGGTTGTACTGTTGTTTTGTGTCTCATACTGTGTATCATGGCTGCATAATGTTTTGCATATCGTTTTATATGAATGGACTCAATCCAGCCATCCAGTCAGTTGATTCTGTCAATCTCTCTTTCACCACTAGGAGGTGTGCATGTTGCATAAGTGCCGGTATATTGCTATTCTGATACCCTGTCACTATGACCCAGACATAACCATATATAGAGTGACTATGACCCAGACATAACCATATATAGAGTGACTGACTCAGACATAACCATATATAGAGTGACTATGACTCAGACATAGCCATATATAGAGTGACTATGACTCAGACATAACCATATATACAGTAGAGTGACTATGACCCAGACATAACCATATATAGAGTGACTATGACCCAGACATAACCATATATAGAGTGACTATGACTCAGACATAACCATATATAGAGTGACTGACTCAGACATAACCATATATAGAGTGACTATGACTCAGACATAACCATATATAGAGTGACTATGACTCAGACATAACCATATATAGAGTGACTATGACTCAGACATAACCATATATAGAGTGACTATGACTCAGACATAACCATATATAGAGTGACTATGACTCAGACATAACCATATATAGAGTGACTATGACTCAGACATATGCGCACCAGTAAGACGCCCTGAGGGCGAGAAGCGCTGAAACAACAGAGCTTCCTGAATTCTGGAGATAAAGTCATTCTGTGACTTGAACCACAGTTACCTGACGCTATCTTATTGGTTTATATCACATGCAAGTGCTACGTGACCTGTTGTGACCTTACACACACACACACACACACACACAGCTATAGAAAAAAAATGTTTTTTTTCCTTGAGAGGAAAAAACAAATCAGTCAGAGGGAGAGAGAGGAAAGAAGAGAAGAGAGGGGAGATTGTATTCAGTGTTCCATTTTGATCATGTGGGGAGAGAGAGAGAGAGAGAGGGGGGGGGGGGAGAATTTGAAAATGAGGGAATTAGGAAATGAGAGGGAGAGAGAACTAGAAAATGAGAGGGAATTAATCACAGGGTGAGAGGGTGAGAGTGGGGGGAGAGAGAAGGGAGGTGGGAGAGAGAATTAGAAAATGAGTAATGAGAGAGACACTAGAGAGAGAGAGACACGAGAGAGAGAGAGACGAGAGAGAGAGACACGAGAGAGAGAGAGAGATAGACACGAGAGAGAGAGAGAGACACTAGAGAGAGAGAGAGAGACTAGAGTGTGACAGGGGGAGAGAGAGAGAGGGAGAGAGAGAGGCATGCAGCCGCTCGTGTGCAGCTCAGCTGTTTTCCTCCATAGTCGCGTGTGCCTCAGAGAGAGAGAGAGAGAGGGAGAGCGCTGAGGAGGGGACACTGGTTTTGGAACAGGAGGAGAGACTGAGAGAGAGAGAGAGAGGAGAAGAGCAGGGGGAGGAGAGACAGATGGAGGAGACAGGAGTCTCCACGGCATTATTCCCCGTTTGACATTTATTTACACTCGCCAGGATTTAGCCTATTACCTACATTTTCATTCACGCGGATGATTATTATTATTTATTTTTTTACTTTGAATTCAATTGGTTTCAACAAGGGGAATGTCACATCGCTGTGAGGAGAAGAAGAGCAGCTGAACAGATGTCGGCAAGTAACGGGGCTTTCATTATAAACGCATAGAGGCTATACTGCAAGTTACACGCGTGTTTTTTTTATTATAACTGTCAGCTTCATGAGGAGCTTCCAGGGCTATTCAGGTTGATGCTTTTAAAACCCCCCACGGACTGAAAGAGGCATGGTCATTATAGCATACCGTTTATTACACCGTTAGGGAGAGGGAGAGAAGGAGAGAGAGATAGAGGTAGAGAGAGGGGGGGGGGGGGGGGGGGGGGGCGGGGATAAGTTGTCCACATCACCGTTTTAAGCGTCATTTACACTCCGTATAGTTGGTAAAGATGGGGTGCGTACGTCGCACAAGCGGGGGGGTGGGTTTGGGGGTGTCACATCCACCTCTGTTATTCCTCTATCTAATATCGCTAATAGCCTTATATGGTCTCTTATCCTGAGTTCTGACATCCAATACCATAGAGAAGATCCATCCAACTAATCTATGTGGCAGTGTTCCCAAACAATTGCTGTCTACTCTGGACCACCATTTTTTTATGTAAATTATATATTTTCTTTTTAAAGAAAAATATTATTTGAAGATATTTCTGAAATCCCCAAATAATATCTGAAATTTCACCTCAAAAAATAAATACAAATAATAACAACAAATTAAATCCATACATTTTACACATTTAAGAAATGGTGGAAATAGCCAATTAAGCTACCAATATTGTCCAATGTTGTCAGATAGGCCTATGCTATTTTCACTATATGAAATGGAGATGATTGATTTATATATATATTTTTATAAGTTTGGTTCCCAAGCAGGCAGACCCCAAATGTCCCCAAATTGGTCTCCAGCTTAAAGAGGTGGGGAACCTATAGGCTATTCACAATATGTATCTTTGTAACCGAGTCAAACAAAATGTAATGCCTCTCTCATCCTGCAATTCCAAGTGCTTGTCAGGGTAGTTAAAATATGATTTCCTTTTTTTTTTTGGGGGGGGGGGGGGGGGGGGGTCACGGCTGCAAAAGGTTGAGCACCACGGGGGGGGGGGGGGGGGGGGGTCACGGCTGCAAAAGGTTGAGCACCACTGGGCTATACCGCCACAAGACTGAACCAGAAGAAGTCAACTCGACTCACATTTCTCTGTTCACAAGGAATTATTGTTGCATTCTTTTACCCTCTGTTACCCAAGAGTTGGGGTGTGGGACCGTCACTCTATTCCCTTCTTTCTGCTCTGATCATCCATCCATCCATATGCCCATCTGTCATCCCTGTACCTGAGCCCATAAGAGAAACATAATTGAATGATATCCTTGAATGAATGTATACAGGGGGGATGGGAGAGAGGGAGAGGGAGAGAGAGGGAGGGGGACGGAGACGGAGGAGAGAGAGAGAGAGCAATAGCAGGGGATAATACCATATGATTTATGCTGTCACGTAGCCTACTGTGTGGTGGTGAGATATACACACGGCTAGACTCTATAAATTATATACTTAAGCTGTCCTCTTCTATGTACTGTACAGTAGCAGGGAGGGACACAGCAACGCTCACTGCCTCACGGATAGATAAGCCCAGATGTGTCTGGGTGGCTTTACAAAGCCAGCCAAGCACCGTTATCTGCTGCCGTTTGTCAACCATTATCTATAGAGAATGAATTGATTAAACAGCATTTATTATGGCAACAGTTAAAAAGGGGGGTGTCAGTTATATAACACTGTGCGTGCGTGCGTCACTGTGGGCGACTGTGGCTCAAGAGGTAAAGCAGGTCGTCCAATGATCCATGGGTCGGCGGTTCGAATCCCGGCTCCTCCTGTCTACATGTCGAAGTGTCCTTGGGCAAGACACTGAACCCCACATTTCTCCCGATGTGCTGGTTGGTGCCTTGCATAGCTTCCGCTGCAATCGGTGTATGAATGTGTGTGAATGGGTGAATGTAATGCACAATCTATGTAAAGTGCCTTGGATAAAGGCGCTATATAAATGCACCATTTACCATTTTAATCTTCTGTCGTAATATGAAGACTCACCTCTTCAGAATCCACCTTAGCCCTAGCCTTGACGACCTACTACAGTATATTATTACTATTTCTATGCATTATCTCAGGTTTTCCTTGCTTTACTGTAAGTCGCTCTGGACTAAGAGCGTCTGCTAAATGACTAAATTGCAGTGGTGTAAACTAAAGTAACTCGGTACATTTACTCAAGTACAATACTTAATTACGATTTTCAGGTACTTTTACTTTACTGAAAAATGTGTTATACTTTCACTTCTACTCCACTATATCTCAGAGGCAAATATTGTACTTTTTCTCCACTATAATTATTTAGATTTCGGTTATTACAAAACATAGCCTATATTAACGACTTCAGCCCTATACATTTTGGCCATTTGAAAATGGCAGATCTACAAGCTCACAATGTGTCGCAAGGCAATGCATTGCGAGCTTGTAGATCTCTTCTCCCTTCTGGCTCCAAGACTATGGCATGAACTCCCCATTGCAATTAGAACTGCAGACTCACTCCCAATCTTCTGATAAGTCACCTCTTCAGACTCCACCTTAGCCCCCAGCATTTGTTATTAAGCCGACAAAAAAGCCACTTCCTTGATCCGGGCAAGGTATATTAAATGGAGGTATGGTCACCGACGTCATTTTCGCTATCACGCAATTCCAGACGGCAGATTCGTCACACCATTGGAGCCAAACTGCATCCGGAAGTTCGTCAGAATGCACTGGAGTCAATGAGAGCTCAGTGACCAGCTCATGAACAAACATTATTTATGAATGACTGAGATCTTTTGTAAAGTAATCACTTCTGGCAAATAACAGAAGACATTATAACACATTATTGTCTGCTGTGTTGCTTTTCGATGTGTACACTGTGTAATTTTATAGAGGTATCTAAAGAGCAACAAGTACGTTTCTGAACGTGCCAAGTATCGCGAGACTGCTCACCGGTTCCTGTCTGGCAGCCAAATCTCGCGAGACCCCGGAACAGAAACGATACCTTAAATCCCCAAATAAAATGATGTACTGTGCACTCTGTGCACATCGAAAAGCAAGTGATTAGAAAGCAAACTGTGATATGTCTTCTTTCATGTGCCTGAACCGATTATATGACACAGGTCTCAATGGTGCATACCGGTACATAATGTTTGTTATGAGGTCCAGCTTGCTCCATTCACTGCTTTGTATACATTTCAAACAATCACGTGACCATGTCACTTCCTCCTCTAATTTTCCTTGGATCCGGGTCACAGACAAAGATCAAAGCGAGCCAAGATTGTCTCTACCCCCTCGTTCACTTTGTATTGTACTCAGTTTCCCAGAAGCCCTTGCAAGCCGGCGGATGTTTGATTTCCGGTTACGTCGTCATAACGCGACCGCCTCGTCACAATGTCCGCGACAGATCCGGATTTCTAGCATAATAATCAAACAACGGCGAATTAAATTTGCAGAATACGCCACCTTGTGTCTAGAAAAACCTAATCTCAATTGTATTTTTTTATTACAAAAACGTTTTATCAAAATTATTACTTTTTCTAGCAAATTCACCAGTTCCACTCCTCTTTGCAAATTCTTCCCATTTTTTATATAAACAAACTTCAAATATGCATTTTCTTATTCCAATCAATTCATAAACTACTCCCAGCCTGTTTTTAAAATGTATTCCATTTTAATAACGAAATCCATAATCATTACACCAGAGCATCCATTGATCTTTATTCCGCGTTCTTCAGGACAACATCGGCCCAATTTTCCATCAAGTTCAGAGGACCGCACTTTTGGAATAACTTACCGTCTCATATCAGAGTCTGTACTAGTCTCAGCTCTTTTAAGAGACAATTACTGCAATTTGTATTACCAAACTTGGGCAACACGCCCTAGTCATGTTATTATTTGTTATTTATTATTTGAATATTTTTTCGTTTTTCATTATTTTTTAAATCTTTCTGTTATCTAAGCTCAACTGGTAGCTTCTATAGGAAGGCCACTCGATAAGCCCCTTTGGGTTTTTTTGGCACTTCCAGCACATCACTAATCTTGTTTCTTATTGAAATATTTGCTTTCTGTATTTCTTTGTTTTTACCATATTGTTATTATTATGTACATATGTGCAAATAAACTAAACTAAACTAAACGCATTACACAAATAGCGGGTTTAGCGTGTTAAGTGTGGCTACACCATGGATTAAATAATTTAAAGCCCTCAAAGTGTTAATATCAGAATACTGATATATTATTGATTTCAGCCAATTACTAGTATTAAAATGTTATTGTCTTTTCTATGTCCAATGCATTTGTATTTCGTTCATAAAGTCAACATAACTATAACTAAATCCATTTGAAATTAAATAAAAAGGTTACTTTTCAAGATTCCAATTTTTTTTTTTTTTTAATTCAAATATAGCAAAAATAGTAATTGATCTACAAGCTCAAAACACATCGCACTGCGACACGTAATGATCTTGTAGATCAGCTGTTTCTGCTACGACAGTAATATGCAATGTGGCTGGAGTGGAAATATAGTCATCGTCAAAGTTGCCCACCCCTGCTATGGATCAGTAGTTACCAAAGTGGGTTCCGGGGACCCCCAGGGGTACCTGAGGGAGTTCCAGGGGGTCCCCAGGGGTACTTGAGGGAGTTCCAGGGGGTCCCCAGCTAAATGATAGTTAGGAACCAAATGGACACTTATGGGTCTGTACAAATGGAACCTGATGGACCCGTTTGTAAAATCACTGTTAATTTAACTCTGAGTGTACAATGTAAATTGGGGGGTCCCAGAGATAGAAATGCCATTAAATGGGGGTCCGTAGCCTAAATGCACTGTAAAACTGGGGGTCCTTGAAATTAAACTGGTTGAAAATCACTGCTAGAGCCATAAACATCTTCTCTTATGGGGGTCCTTGGCATATATTTCAAATGGGGGTCCGCGGGCTAATGAGTGTCGATTTTGGGGGTCCTTGACATGAAAAAGTTTGGGAACCACTGCTATAGATGACTATTCTATGTATTTGATACCGTCAGCTAAATGCCTACATTGTACTTCCAGAGCTCTTCAGGAGCGCCAGCAGCAGCACTAGGACCATGAGGAACGGCCGGGGGGGCGGCGTATCCGTCCAGGACCAGTGGGCCAGCAGCGAGTCATCGGTGGCCCCTCCTCCTCCTCGAACCGCCGACCACCGCGGCATGACGATGCACAGGCGGATGGTGCTGGGCTTCGCTCTGGCCATCGTGACGCTGGTCCTCGTGACGTCCTTGGCGGTGGCTCTGGGGACCCGCTTCGACGAGTGTCCCGACGCACAGCGAGGCGGAGCGGCCGGGAGGTAAGGAAGGGCTGGAGTGGCCTTTTATCTCATGATGAGGCCTGGTTCTAAGAAATGTCTTCTATTAAATCCTAACCGTTTTCTGAAAAAACTACTGTTGCTATATCAGTGGTGCTCAAACCTTTTCATGTCAAGGAAAAGTGACATTTTGCTGCGAACCACCATCTCAAAATATGTTGTTCCATGTGTGTGTGTGCAAGTCTAGTTAGCAGGCATAGACATCAAAAAGGAAAAAAAAATTCCAAGGAAGGGACTGAACAGTACACTCCAGGGAACAGAGACGGACAACTTACTGCATCAACTTATTTATTAGCATGACGCCTTTCTCCGTGAGAGAGATATATATATATATATATATATATATATATATATATATATATATATATATATATATATTTGCAGAAAACTAATCACGATTTTTCCAAAATAGTTTAGTTTAGTTTATTTGATCATTCAGTTTCAAATACAATATTTAAAGACAATGAATGGAAGCTGTTACAAAAACAAAGCAAAACATGAAGATGATCAAAAGGAATAGGCAGAAGCTAAAAGCTTATAAATGCCTATCCTACTTACAACAGAACATGATTCGTAATACTCATTACATTAACATTAACAGATTCACAAAACAAAAGTCAGATATGAGAATTTAAGTCTCCTCAACTCATACCCCCCAAATAGCAGATCTACAAGCTCATAGCTGGCACGAAAAGTGATACGCTTCACCGGTTTTAATTATAACCGCCACTCAATTTAATCTTGATCATGTTGTCATGACGTAATCGAGGAGCAGTTTATTCCTGTCTCGTTTATCAGCTATTTGCACAGTAAAATCTGACTAGATGCACATGATTAACCAGTTAAGCCCTACTTCATAACAGCTTAACTAGCCGAGCTACAAGCTCAGAACACGCGTGACATTGTGACGCGTTTTGAGCTAGTAGATCGGCTATAGTCCCGGGGTGCCCAAAAGGTAGATCACGATCTACCAGTAGATCACAAAGGCTGTGCAGGTAGATCACATGACATGCCCCTAAAGAGTATTTCATTTAAATATATTGAAGAAAAAAAACGATTAAAAAAAAAAAAAAAAAACATTTCTCCCCCTCTATTTCCCATTCCAAGTGCATTTGTCTTATACTGTACAGAATGTAACACGAACTCTACTATTCCGAAGCCCCCTCAGGTACACATTTAAACTATTTTCAGCAATGGTATAATAATTGATTTGGTGGGTAGATCTTGCCGAGCTGGTCATTTTGAAAGTACCTCTCAAGTCAAAAAGTGTGGGCACCCCTGGGCTATACTCTCGCCACATGAAAATCCGATGACTTTGTATTCAAGTCGACAATTCTTTTGCCCTATTAGCAGTGGTGCAAAGTACGTACTTAAGTATACTTTGAGGTAATTGGAGTATTTTTACTTACTACACTACATCTCAGAGGGAAATACTTTACTTTTTTACTCCACTAATTATTTGAACACTTTAGTTAGTTTGTAGATTTTGATTATTATTACAAAACATACATTAACCACTTCAGCTTTATATACTGTACATTTTGGCCATTTGCAAATAGCGTTGCGGTGCGACGCATTGTGAGCTTGAACAGCCGCTATTTTCAAAAGATTCCAATACATTTTAGGCTTTTGAAAACTTCTGAAACGGGACATTCTGCATACTGAGCACTTTTACTTTTGTATAGTATATTTTGACACCAATACCTTTTTCTCAAGGAAATTTTGAATTCCGGACTTTTACTCATAACAGAGTATTTCAACATTGCGGCATCACTACACTTTCACCTACAGTAAGTAAAACACTTTCTTCCCACAACTGCCCTATTATTAGCGGGAGGTCCAACGGGAGTCGTGAGGAGCGGATCGGGGAGAGAGGAGGAGACAAAGGAGGAGGAGGAGACCGAGGAGGAGACGAGGCGTGGAGGTCCTCGTCCAGGCTGCCGGGCACCGTGAAGCCCAGACACTACGACCTGAGGCTGGGCGTCTACATGGACAACTTCACCTTCTCCGGAGAGGTCAGCATCCAGCTGGACTGTGTCAACGCCACCAAGTACATCGTGCTGCACGCCTACAGGCTGGAGGTGAGGGAGAGATTCCGTCTCTTATCTGTGGTGGGGGGGGGGGGGGGGGGGGGGAGTACTTAATTATTGTTTTTACTTAAGTAAGAGTATTAATACTGCAATGTTACTCGATCCTGTTACTAACAGAAGATAGCAGATCTACAAGCTCAGATTGGCTATTTTCAAATGGTTGAAATGTAGCCTATATATCGGGCTAAAGTGGTTAATGTATATGTTTTGTAATAATAATCTAAATGTGAAGTTGAAGTAAACATATAACTTGGAAATACTACAAAAGTAAATAATAACAAAACATTTACTTTACGCCACTGGATCCCATCTCCATACGTCTGTATTTCACGATTGTGGTGCCGGCGGGCACATTGGTAAATACATTGATTGTGGTGCCGGCGGGCACATTGGTAAATACATTGTTTGTGCGCAGATCTGAGTGTGCGGAGCTTCCCTTTATTTTTCTCATGTTCCCTTTGTGGCTCCAGCACCTCACTTAAGTTTTTTTCAGCGGATGAGTGGTGGTTCTTTTTACATTTTTGTCACGATTGTGGTGGAGGAAGGAGAGAGGCCGCACAGCTCGTAGTCACGATGCCATCACATTTTTATTTTATTTTTGCAGCATCCTTATTGTGGGGGAACATTTACCAAAAATAGCAGATATATATACAAGCTCACGAGTCACGGCAAGGCACCAACCTGCATAGGAGTTTGGTGTTTTGCTCGACAACACAGGAGACAGCGTAGGAGAGACAAACGATAGGAAAGCTGAGAAGAAGACGACAGTGTAGGAGAGACAGATGGTAGGAAAGTTGAGAGGGAGACAGTGTAGGAGAGACAGACGGTAGGAAAGCTGAGAGGGAGACAGTGTAGGAGAAAGAACTTTAGGAAAGCTGAGAGGGAGACAGTGTAGGAGTGACAGACAGTAGGACAGCTGAGAAGTAGGTGTGTAGGAGAGAAAGACAGGACATCCGAGAAGGAGACAACGTATGAGAGAGTAGGAAAGCTGAAATGGAGACAATTCGATTCAAATGAGCTGTGTTGGCATGAGAAAACACAGGCTTACATTGCCAAAGCAATGTGCCAAAAGCATAATAACGATAACAATTTTAGAAAACTAAACGGGGGAAGTACAGTCGGAGGGGGTACAACATTGTGTAAACGGAGCTATGTCACATTACAACATGGATAAACTGTTTTACAAAACCATTTAATCTTTCATTTGCTGTTGGAAAGTTTCATGGGTAACTGGTATAAAGCTTTTGAAACAAATGGCAGCAATCTTTCTGAATTTTGCTGTCACTTTCGGGCAAATTACTCAAAATATTTAGGGCATGGGTTTAAAGTACCCTTTCAAATAGGAAACATATAAAGGAGTAGAATAATAAATTGAAACATAAAAAGCCATCAACAGATCAGGGGGGAGAGGGAAACATTGTGGTGGGTAAAATCATAGATATTATAAGAAATAGATGCCTCATTTGCCGCTGCAGTTCATTGGAGCGACGTGTATCCCAATGAAGGCGGAAGTGCAGTGCTGAAGGCTTTTTTTTCCTTTATAACAGTCATGACAATATACATTACAATACAAAACAAGACAAACAAACAAACACAAACAACAAAGTTATTAACAATACAACATCAGAGCCAGGGGGGATTAGATTACTAACAGAAAACATTAAAGAGTGAACACAAAGCAACAGTTCTCCGCAGCTTTGCTGAAGGCGACTGCGTCGCTGCCCAAGTGACGTCACTCATGTGACGCCTCCATGTCTCTCGCTGTCACTCAAGTGACTACTGGCCAATCACAGCGCGTCTTTTCCGGGACTTATGTTACGCACGAGGAAGCTTGACAAGCTTCCGCTTTGCTTCCGCTAATGCTTTGCAAGGAATGTCGGGAAAATTGTGCCTTCAATGGTGACACGCGCCTCAGAGCCGGAAATGGCGTCTACGTATATAATGTCTATGGGTAAAATGATTGTGAATGGTATTATGTGTCTCTTAAAATACCACTTTCACCGCAGCATCCTTATTGTGGGGGAACATTTACCAAAAATAGCAGATATATATATATACAAGCTCACGAGTCACGGTAAGGCACCAACCTGCATAGGAGTTTGGTGTTTTGCTCAACAACACAGGAGACAGCGTGCACAGATAGACACTAGGGGTGCTAGAGCACCACCTGCCCTTGCAATGTGCAATATGCCCTTTTGAAAAAAAAATGAGAAAAAAAAAAAAAAAAATGTTGTACAGTGTACAGTATGTGGACCATGGTGACATTGATCAATTCTTGATAGAAAAAAAAGCTTCTAATTATTTATGCCCCAAAATCTATAAATCTCCCACTATTAAGGCAACCGGCCGGTGCCCCACTGATAGTAAAGTTCGGAATTACTGGGACGCTACGCACCCAGCTGCTACGTGCCATCTCTGGTATAGGGAAGGCGAGTTTATGTGCAGCACATTTCAACAGCGAGGCAATTCAATGTGCTTTACATGAAATATTAAGCAAAGGACACACATTCCCAAAAAAATAAATAAACTAAAGGCAAAAAAAACGAAGGTATTAACAGCAGGCTGGCTCTGTAGATGTTTTAATGTGGCTGTTCAAATTCAGCTCCGAGTACATGACTACACTGAGGACTCTGCATCGCATCCTTGGCTTGTGGTTTGTGACAGAAGGTGTCTATTCAATTAGTGTGTGTGTGTGAGAGAGTGTGTGTGTGTGTGTGTGTGTGTGTGTGAGAGAGAGTGAGTGTGTGTGTGTGCGTGCTGTGTATCAGCTTAAAACACCCTGTGGTTTCATGGAGTTTATTTCTCTCCTGAAGCAGGCAGAGATATTTCTTTAACAAGGTTAATTAGCCGCCGAAAGTTGCTGTTTCAGCCAAACTGCATGGTTAAGGCTGGATAGGGAAGCCTCAGCCCCCGTCAGTCAAATGCCTTTGAACGCTACATTTATCATGTTGGCCTAAACCCAGTTAAATTAGCTCTCAGCCTGGCGCGCGGCCGCGTGCGTGCGTGCGTGCGTGCATGCGTGCATGCGTGCGTGCGTGTGTGTCTGTGTACGCGATGAATAGCAAGGCGTGCTGGCCTATCGGGTCGTTTTCCTTTAAGGTATATCCACACAGATGCCAGTGAGTGGGAAGGGAGCAAAACTAATATTAGTATAGAATGGAACATGGGTTCTCAAACCGGGGTCCCCAGGGTGTTTGAGGGGGAGCAAAATGAGTTAACCCATTCTGAGCGAGAACCCCTGTTGGTGTTTTACGCATTATGTTATACTTTAGCTATTGAAAAATAGCAGATCTACAAGCTCATACAAACTCTACAGTTTTATACCACAATTTTGAAATCCATTTTGCACCCGGTGCCAATTGCCTAAGCTGTGATCCCTCTGCCAACCTGGGAGAGCCCTGAACTGAGCTCACACTTCCTTTAATGCATGAGGAGTGAGTAGTTCTTATGACCTGACAGGGGGGAGTTTCCCCGGTAGGACGTGGCACGTGGAAGGAACACGTTTTTCCAACCAGTTCCTATATCCCCTCCATCAGGCTGACCAGGGGGAGACAGTATAGAAACCACAAAATCGGTGGTTGTTGCAATTACCTGCACTACAATACTTATGTAACCATATGTTGCGCTATGGCGGGGGGAAGAAAATAACATAAAATGTAACGATGTGTACGTTCTGTAATGCAATTTCAATGGTAAAGAAGGAATGATTGATTTATTGATTTATTGATTGATTGATTCGTTTATTAGACATAAATGTAAAAACCGCAACATAGTAGAATCAAACACCAAAGGTCCCTGCACACTGGACTTTAGGATTTTTAGCGGCGGCGGTGACTGTGGCTCAGGAGGTAGAGCAGGTCGTCCAATGATCCATGGGTCGGCGGTTCGAATCCCGGCTCCTCCTGTCTACATGTCAAAGTGTCCTTGGGCAAGACACTGAACCCCAAATTGCTCCTGATGTGCTGGTTGGTACCTTGCATGGCTTCCGCCGCAATCGGTGTATGAATGGGTGAATGTAATGCACAATCTATGTAAAGCTATATAAATGCACCATTTACCATTTTAGCTGCGTTTTTCCGTCTGTTTTCTTAAAAACCAGTGTGCAACCACTTTTAGTCCAAAAGGGATAGCACCAAAACAAGTCAATTCATAGAGGATGGCGATGGCCAAGCCCCAAACTGCCCAAACGTGTGTCTCAAAGGATATGTACTGGGGGGGGTCTCTGCTCCATCTCTCTCTCTCTCTGCTAAGGGGTCCTTGCCTGAAAAACGTTTAAGACCCCTGCAATAAATGAAAAGCACTTTACAGTGCAGTCAAAACATTTTGTGCCAGTGCTAAATCACAGCCAATGACAGCCTCAGCATCAGGTCTTTGTGTGGGTTCATACCACAGGAAACGGAGGGGGGGGGAAAACAAGCTCCGCACTTACATAACCGCAGTGGGGTAACAAAGTACATTTACTCAAGTACTGTACTTATAAGTACAATTTTTATGTATTTTTCTTACTTCACTGGAGTGTTAGTAGACCTATTTTTACTTCTATGCCATTAAATCTCAGAGGCAAACATTGTACTATTTACTCCACTACAAGTTTTTGACAACTTTAGTTACTCTATAGATTTGGATTATTATGACAAAACATGTATTAACCACTTCAGCTCTGTATACATTTAGGCCATTTCATGAAATCAACTAATGAAATGATTCCCGAGCACGGCACGGCTGCAGCTCACCGCTCCAAGAGATGGGTCAAATGCGGATTTCACTGTGGTTCACTGAGATCCACTCCTGCTCTCACCAGGCCCAGGACCTGTGCGTTGCACCAGACTCCCAGCACCAGGCACTAATGAAGTGCCTGGTGCTGCACCCTGGGCAAGACCTACGCTGAAAAGACTATCATCGGAAGTTGCAGGATTTTAGCGGAAGTATCTCCCAAGGAAATGACGTTGATGCTTTACAAATCAGTTTACATTCTCCGCGAATGAAACGAGTGTTGTGATTGGTCGGGAAAATATCGTATCCGGGGGAAATACATCTGATGGATGTTCCGGAGGATACGTCCGCCGATAGCTTCTTTGCCTTACGTTGTGACCAGGCTCTTCTTTTCGCAGAAAAGTAAGCCTGGGACCGAGGCTACTGGTGCTGAGAGTCTGGTGCAACGCACAGGTCCAGGAGTGGTGGATTATAATGGCCCTCCTAAAGGCCTCACCGAGGCTTTTTGGGCTTCCTCCTCACGGAGGATGCAGGCTGGGCGCTAACCCATACTGCAGTGCCCACCCGGGGGCCGTCTACATTCCGGCTGCCCTCCGGGCGTCGCCAGACTATACCTGGTTGTCACGTAGTCTATTCCTATGAGTCACTATAAATAGAATAACTATAACTAAAAAATGGATCGCATGGATGCACCTGGGACGTATCCCAAGGTCATCAGGGTTTCGGGTCTTCCAACATCATGCCCCTCACTCAGGTGACCCAGCCGGGGTGATCAAGTCCCGACTTACGTCCCAATAGCTACCCTCGATCAGTTAGGGCAAGATGTGGCCACACAATCCGTTGCTCCCGAACTACTCTACCCGGACTGGGAGGATCAGCAATCTGGCGCGTGGGTTGACTCCTGTCAGGGCCCCTCCTACGTCTCACCAGGACCTGTGCGTTGCACCAGACTCCCAGCTCCAGGCACTTCATTCAGGAGTGGTGGATTATAATGGCCCTCCTAAAGGCGCATATATATATATTTTTTTACATTTGACAATCGGTAAAATATATATATATATATACAGTATATATTTTTTCAATTCTTTATTTACCCAGGGAAGTAGCTGTAAGGTGCTCATTTTCAGCAACGCCCTGCACATAGAAACACACAGACAGACACACACACACATTAAAACCTGGGAGCTGACCAGTACAACCACAGTCTTATACTGTTGGCCAAGCAGCTCCAGGGGGAGCAGTTGGTGGTTCAGTGCCTTGCTCAAGGGCACTTCAGCGGTGTTGGGTGAGTGATGACAATAACTTCCCGACCCAGATTTTCCCTGCCCGTCCGGTAAGGTTGGGCGATATGCCAATGTTTTTCAATCGCCCATCGTCTGTCCAAAAATCGCCGATGGACGATATATTCGTGTCATAAAAGTAAAGTGAGAACAGCTCACTACAGGTCGCAAAAAAGCCAGATCTACAAGCTCTCAAGGCGCCGCGTCCTGCCTGCTTTTGCAGCGCCGTTCGCTACGCGTTGAGAGCTTGTAGATCCGTCTATTTTTGCAGCGCAGCTGCGCAGCCAGGGTAACAAAATAAAAAATAAGTTACAGGTGGAGATGAAGTGAAGTTGGAACGGACAAGCAGCTGCAAGCCAAGCTAACATCACAACCACTGGCTGGTGACAGTGTTGTTAGCCGCAGCAACATGTAGCCTGCCCTTGTAACTTCTCCTCCTCCCCGGAGAACTCTTGCCTCCCCGCACCGTCGGAGGGCTGCTGCTGCTGATCCACAAGCTCTCAAGGCATCGCGTCCTGCCTGTTTTTGCAGCGCTGTTCGCTACGCGTTGAGAGCTTGTAGATCTGTCTATTTTTGCAGCGCTGGTGTCGGGGTTCGTTCACGTTGTCAATAAAAAAATAACCTAGATTACAGGCGGAGATGAAGTTCAATCAGTGGGTTGAATCAGTAGCTAAACTAAGCGCTAAGCTAACGATCCCCGAGCCTACACTAGCAGCCTGTTTTTTATTTTCCCCCCGACTTCACGGGTGGCGCATTGGGATTGTGATGAGACACGAGACAGCAGTGTGCATTCTGTTGTGACTGTATATTATTAAACTGCATGGGTCTGGACTCCGGAGCATAAACAACATGTAGGCTACAGTACAGTAGCCTCCCTCGGCTCGGTCCCTCCCAGCCTTTACTCTGGCTGCCAGAGTGTTCCCCGATGCTGTGGTGCGGGGACTGGGAGCATACCATTACGGGAGGAGGGGTTTTCCACCCGGCCGCTGTTACTACTTTGCTGGCCCAAATTGATTTTGCAAAAGAAAAAAATCGTCCCGAAAAATCGCCTAATAAAAATATTCGGCGATTGGACTCGTACATTCGCGATCGACGATAGATTCGTATCGTCACCCAACCCTACCGTCCGGGGAATCGGTTAATTATTCTATCCATTGCGTTTTTGATTGATCAAATAATCGAGAAGTGCTTTTTCATAATTGTAAAAACAAATCGTAGTCAGTCAGTAAAGTTAGAAAGACATCTATTCTGTACCAAGCAGCCGTCGATACACAAAAACAAACATACACAATGCATAGACATATGACACATACATTGACAATCCTAAGAGCTGTAATTAGTTCCCTGGACCCTGGTATATGGATTTGGCTCATAGATCCCTTCTACAAGTTTGAGGAAATAGCAGCTATGTTGGAAGACAAACACTTATGAATCGCTGCTTGATGGAAACATGACACCACGTGGAAATCTGACATCGTCCCAAATCACCACATAGACAGAATGCACTGGCCTGCTGCTATAGACAGAATGCACTGGCCTGCTGCTGACACTCAAACAAAAACTGAGAAATCAATTCCGAATTCTCCTCCAACTCCTGGCTGCTCTCGGATTGTTTGCAGCCATGCTAGCTATCGACATTCCACACACCTGAACTACCCCTGCTGTGCACTCGGCACTGTGTGGGGGATTCTGAGTTGTTGTTTGTAAAAGATGTGACTGTGTTGTATTTGTGTTGATCTTTTGTTGCCAGTGTTGACGTTTTGGCAACGTAAGTGCATCACAGTGTCAAATGTGTTTAGTGTGAGTGAGAGTGCTTTTTTTTTTTTCTCAAAAGAAAAAAGTGCGTACGCGTGTGCGTGCGTGCGTGCGTGCGATGTGTGTTTGTATACACGGTGTACAGGGCAGACAATAAATAGATTTAAGTGGATGAAAACACTGCCCCTGTCTCCCACAGGTTTAACATAGTGTGTTAGCCTCAGGGAGGACACACACACACACACACACACACACACACACACACACAGCTTTTCACCTCATTTAAAGCTCTACTGTGTATCTTTCCTGTTCTACCCCAGATCTGAACGGGGGTCTCCTGTGCAAGTGCTGATTTTATTTACTTACCACTCGGCTAATAGGGCTATATATGGAGCGTGTCTTGAGTGTACACTAGGGTTTGATGAGGTCAGATCAACATATGGAATGTCAGAACAGGTCAGGTCCATATATGGAGATCTAAGGGTGGCAGTGTCTTGAGAGTTTTCGGGCCTGTTGAGAAATCTAGTCTTCGCCAGCTGCACTAATAACTTTGGGGCAGGTCCGTCTAGAATTTAAATGGACAGGCAACAGTCAAAAGGGATACATTGAAGAGGAAGGATGGATCAACATATGGAATGTCAGAACAGGTCAGCTAAGGGTTTGAGGTTTGAGGTGAGATGCTGGCCAACATTAATATCGGGGATCTCCATAATATATGGGCTTAACCGCCTTATGGCCATTGACATATTATGCGTATTGATATCAATAAATCCCTCATGGCCATCTGACGTAATGACGTAATCGTTTAATCCCCTGTAATCGGGAGCTTAATATAACAAAATGTAGCATCTTTTGGCTAATTTGGCTAACGGCCGATGTAATCTTCCTAAAACCGGCCGAAATCCGCGCGTGCACGGTCGATCACGCACGCACGCGCGTGATCGCGCATGCATCGCTGCGTAAAATGCGCTATTTTGGGCTTGATTAGAGCTTAATTTGACTTAGTTATGAAAAATACGATGATAGCTTAGCATTCCGGACATCTGATAGTGCTGCACAGTAGCAAAGATACTACCGGATATTTTGATCGCAAACCGGAAGTGGTCATAGCTCACTCGCTCCATTTGGTCAGAATCGGCACAATGGTGACGTTACCGCCACCATCAGGACTGATTGTCCCAATACTATAGTCTTGCCCCGTCAAAATGAGATAGTGTATATCGCGGATTTTTCTATTGGCATTACAATTCTGTGCGTTCAATTCTTATTTTAAAAAAAGGATTAAAGGAGTAAAAAGGATTTTCAGCATGCAACCAAGTGTAAAATGACATACTGGATCACTTGTCCACTAGTCCCTTCCTAACATTTTTGTCTAGTTTTTATTTGTTGACGAAATTGTCTATATATTTAGTTTTAGTCACCGTAGCTTAGTTTTCATTTAGTTTCCATCAGTGGCAAAAGGTAGTCGACGAACATTTTTCGCCTTAGTTTTAGTCGACGAAAACAACACTGGGCTGCACCCTATGGTTGCACCCTGCACTGCAAAAGGGGGATATTCACTTGCAACCCCATACACATTGGTCAGCGACCCAAACATGGGTCCTGACCCACTGTTTGGTAAACACACGTTCCCATGGATCCAATGGAGTTTATGATTTAGTCACAAGCTCCAAACTGTGACGAATTACCCCCTTTGCTCTGTGTGGGGTTTTTTCCTCCCCCCCAGCTCATTCACACTGGATTAAAGCCAAGTCTGAAATTCCCTTCAATTCAGTCGCATGAAGCATCTTCGGTTACGACAGTAGTTCTCAATATTATTTTCTGGATCAGGGCCCATCTGAAAAAAAATGGAGAGCCTTGGCAGGCTACCCATCTGACCACTTATACCACTTATACCACTTCTATCTATCTATCTCTATCTCTATCTATCTAATCATTAAAATTGAGAATCACTGGGTTAAGATTTTCATGAATAATGCAGACCTAGGCTGTCACATATTCAATTGAAGGTTTGTCAGAGGGTGGTCATAATATTAATAACCATCCACAAGCGCTAGAGACCCGGCAATTGACAGCAGAGGACAGTCTTAATTGTCACAGCATGGGGTGAACAGTGCTTTCGATGACAATTTGAGGAGATTTATATTCATAAATAGAAGTTGAGGACCTCGTATGCTCGGCTGGCGTACTGCTGAGGGGCGGCAGTGGACTCAGGAGGTAGAGCGGCCGTCTTGGAATCTGAAGGTTCCAGGTTTGATCCCCGGCTCCTCCTGGCTATATGTCGAAGTGTCCTTGAGCATGACACCCCTGTAAACTGCTCCTGATGAGCAGGTGTGTGCGTCCGCGTGCGTGTGTGTGTGTATGAAATGCATTGTAAAGTGATTCAGATAAAAAAGCTATATAAATGCAATTAAGCCATGATTTGCTCAACATCCTTGCATGGTGTCGGGTAGTTCACAACAAGCACTATTACGGTTTGGCAATTATTTTCATGCTCATCACACAGTGACTGACTATCTTTCAACAAAACAGAACGTGAGGAACATAACATCATTAAATAGCAAAAACTAAATGATATATACAGTAGCTACATGCAGAGGAAATCTTGAAAAAACAAGAGGGTGGCCGCACACGCAAATAGCCAGAGTGCCAATATTTTATTAGGACAGCAGGTAAGACAAAAATTAATCCAACGTTTCGGCGGTTAAGCCTTCATCCCTGATGAAGGCTTAAGTTACAGTTACAGTTTTCTCCCGTGTGCCGGCACCGCTACAAGGACTTTGGTGTGCGTTAGCTTTTTGTACACAATATAGCTACATGCTGCCATAAGACGGGGCCAAGCAATACAAAAAAATCTGGCTGGCTGCAGTAGTGTGAATGGCCCTTTTAGGCTGCTCAACAGTGCCACTTTAGGTCACCCAGCAGTATTGCAGAGAGACTCGGCAACATGGTAGAGGGCCACGCCAAATGGTGACCCTATAGTTTGACCACCGGCAATGAAACTTCGATATACAAATGCGTCTCCTCATGCCCAACAAGTTTCGTGCTCTTACTTTTGACCTCTAACCTTTAGATCACCCCGCCTTTTTGAATTGTATGAAAAACAGTTTTGAGATTCCCGCTCGGGACGCTGTGGGTGCTGGCGGTGTGTTTCGTCATCAGTGCCCATACCCGAGGCGGGGTTGGCGAAAGGGCCTTTCTGTGTGGAGTTTGCATGTTCTCCCCATGTCCCCTAGGGTAGGTGGTGGTACCCTCACAAAAAACATGCAATAATCCTGGTCTCTAAACTGCCTCCCCCTGGCCAGCCGGGGCGCCCGATGGAGGGGAAAGGAACTGGTTGGAATAACGTGTTCCTTCCACGCGCTACGTCCAACCAGAGAAACTCCCCCCTGTCAGGTGTAAAGGAGCAACTTGGACACTCAGGCATGAAGGAAGCATGAGTTCAAGTCCGTTGCTCTCCCCATGTCCCCCATATGGGGACTAGGCTGGCGGAGGGTGTGTAGAGCCCAGGATCACATTAGATAATTGACAGGGGTGAAAAATAAGTTACAAAATCATGGGGAAAAAATTATACAAAAAAAAAAAGAAAAACAGTTGAAATCTATCTCCTCCCAGGATCTTTGATCAAAATGCACAAATGTCTGCACGTGAACTTTGGACCTATACGGACAAAAAATCGGAAGTACATAAGTGAAAAAATGCTTATGAAACTTTACATTATGGTAGAGGGTCATGCAAAATAGCACTGAAATCTGTCTTACTCCAATTGGCTGTTTTCATTTTTAAACAATTGCTATAGCACCCCTATTTGGCCATTTGGTTTCTTCTCTACCACACCGTAACGTTTCATAAACATGTGAAGAAGACTGCAATTTTCATTGGCTCACAAAACCTTCATTTTTAAACTTAAAAACAAAAGCCCAACAATTTCTTTATATTGGTCCAAAGTTTTGTGTCGAACTTTAATTTGTGCATTTTTATTACAAATCCCCAGGAGTAGATATAGCTTTGAACTGTTTTTCATATAATTCGAAATGGTGGGCGATCTAAGGGTGAAGGGTCACAGGTCATAGGTCCCCCATACCACATGTGTTCCTTGTGAGGAGACTCATACAGTATGTGTATTGTGCATTTCGTAAAAAACTACGACTTGGCCTGGAGGGCCGACAGAAGAAATTATTCATAACACAATAGTGGGTGATCTAAAGGTCAGAGGTCAAAAGTCAGAATACGAGAGTTGTTCGACATGAGGAGACTCATATGTGTATCGAAGTGTTATTGCTGACCGTCAAGCGGTTTATGAGCTATGCCTGTTCAAAGTTAGCATTTTCAATTGAGTGCTATAGCACCACCCTTTGGCCAATGGTTGTGGGCTTTGCGTCTTCACCGTTTGGCATAGTTTGGCAAAGTTTTGCGAGAACCGACTGCACGGTGAAGCCAGAACTGCACTATTTGGCGGAAGAAGGAGAAGAAACAAAAAACATACAGTACAAATACAATAAGGGACCATAGGCCCTTTGGGCTTGGCCCCTCAATAACACTTAAAGCATATCACTTGAAATGTGAAGAGTGTAAAACCAGAGTCACAGCATCACAAGTAGCAAAAATAGCAGATCTACAAGCTCAAATTGCATCACAATGTAATGCATTTTGAGCTTGTAGAGTTTGCTATCTTAGAATTTAAATCCTGACAAGTAACAGTTTTGGACATAATGCGGATGCCAACCGGATGCGGATGCCAACCTGACAGCGACTAAGTTTGCTTAATCAAATAACCCTTAACACACAAAATCCAAATCTGATCCCGTCGGATATAGGGATTAAACATTTTGAACTCTTGGGCCCAGGACTTCAGCTATGGCTGCCTGCCTGGCTCTCTCTCTGCCTCTCTGCTGAATGAACACGTACACTGACTCACAATGTAGGCTAACAGAGAGACCATCATCTACCATCAATTATCCAAACGCACCTGCACAATATAGGCTACACAGCGACCATTCATTCACGCTGTCCTCTCTGGCCGTTCATTACAACAATGTACTGCACTTGGTGCGGCCGACCTCTTCTCAATAACATTCTACCAAAACACTACTCTATAGGCCTACCGGTGGTTCTCAACCTGTGGGTTGGGACCCTCATGGGGGTCCCACAAGGGAGGCATACTTTGGTTCGACATATCATTGGTTCGAAGGAGCATTGGTCCGACTGGATTAAGGTTGGTGAGGGGTGCGTTAAAACGACCGGATTAAGGTTGGTGAGGGGTGCGTTAAAACAACCGGATTAAGGTTGGTGAGGGGTGCGTTAAAACGACCGGATTAAGGTTGGTGAGGGGTGCGTTAAAACGACCGGATTAAGGTTGGTGAGGGGTGCGTTACGGGTTGGGAGAGGGTTAAGGTTAGGTTTAGGTGTGCTGCCCTGTGGGAGGTTATAGGGTTAGGGTGAGTGTTTGAGATAGGTTGTCGTTATCGGACCAATGGTATGTCGGACAAAACGCATGCATCCGTCCCACATGCATCCGTGACAATTGAATGACTTAAGACCTTTCCAATGCCTATTAAAGAAGGCAAAGAAAAATACCATTATAGTCTACTTGCCAGCCCATAGAGCCCCATTGTGAACCCGGACATGTTGAGTACACCAAGGTGTTATGTTAGAAATGTTGAGTATGGGTCCCCAGCATTTAGAAACTGCCAGATGCTAACTTGCATATGTTGAACAATTTTCATAATTGGCATAATATGTGACCATACCATTAACAACCTGTAGAAGGCAAAACATTCAAAATGTCATCATGATTTATGTAGCATGATGTGATGTGTCAAACTAGCTATAGTGTTTAATGTAAAAAAAACTGCTAGAATCTGCCTCAGGTCTTAATGGGTTAATTCATAATTTCTCTCTCTCTCTCTCTCTCGCAGATCGAGCGCGTGTCCGTCTTCTCGGACTCGACCAATAGCAGGTCCGGCAACAAAGCAGGGGGCGGGGCTGTGCGTGTCCAGCGCCACTTCCCTTATCTGCCCAATCAGATGCACGTGATCGTCCTGCAACGGGAGCTGCGTCCAATGAGATCGTACCGAGTCAACATCAGCTTCGAGGCGGTGATCGAGGACGAGCTTCTGGGATTCTTCAAGAGCACATACACAATGAATGGAGAGAAGAGGTATGCACGCACATACACAATGAATGGAGAGAAGAGGTACACACGCACATACACAATGCATGGAGAGGACAGGTACGCACGCACATACACAATGCATGGAGAGAAGAGGTACACACGCACATACACAATGCATGGAGAGAAGAGGTACACACGCACATACACAATGAATGGAGAGAAGAGGTACGCACGCACATACACAATGCATGGAGAGGAGAGGTACACACGCACATACACAATGAATGGAGAGAAGAGGTACGCACGCACATACACAATGAATGGAGAGAAGAGGTATGCACGCACATACACAATGCATGGAGAGAAGAGGTACGCACGCACATACACAATGCATGGAGAGGAGAGGTGCGCACGCACATACACAATGCATGGAGAGAAGAGGTACGCATGCACATACACAATGAATGGAGAGAAGAGGTACGCATGCACATACACAATGAATGTAGAGAAGAGGTACGCATGCACACACGCTAGGCATGTAACGATATATCGTATATCGATATTAATCCCGACGATATGAATCGATTCATTGAAATAAAAAATCGCGATTTTCAAAAAGAAATTGATGCTCATCAAGGAAGGCAATTATGTTTCTGCACTGTCAAAAGTAATGCTACTTCTTTTGCAATGTAGTTCAATATAAAATCTCAGGGGGGAAGATAAATTATATGAAATTAAAACGGTAATTTCTCATTAAAATATATATATTTTTTAATATCGTGAAAAATCGTATCGTGAACCTCATATCGTGATACGAATCGTATCGTGAGTTGAGTGAATCGTTACATGCCTAACACACGCACATACACAATGAATGGAGAGAAGAGGTACGCACACACACACGCATCATGAATGGAGAGATGAGGTACACATGCACGCCTGTGCGTGTGAGAATGCTTTTTTTTTTTTTTTTTTTTTAACAAAAACGTGCTTGTGTGTTTGTATACACAGTGTACAGGGCAGACAATAAATAGATTTAAGTGGATGAAAACACTGCCCCTGTCTCCCACAGGTTTAACATAGTGTGTTAGCCTCAGGGAGGACACACACACACACACACACACACACACACACACACACACACACACACACTACATTTTGTGTCTGCATCTTTTCTTCATCTCTCCACTGTACTGTGTGTGTGTGTGTGTGTGTGTGTGTGTGCAGGTGTGCGTGCACGTGTGTTAAAAAACGTATTTGCTGAAATAGAAGTCTAAGAGTAACGAATTCCTAATTGTCTGATCCTTGACTGATGCACGTTTCAGCCTGTCGATATAATAGGATTGTGGCTCTGCACAGCGGGGGGGGGGGAGGGGGGGATCAGTGACCACACAGACAAGGCTAGTGCATGAGAGAGTAGATCGGATCATGATAAACATTTAATCCTCTGTAATCTAACTTGCACGGTCATTAAAATGTCAGTAGCCTAACTGTAACGGATGCGACTGGCCAAGGATGTGTTCAAGAGTACCAAAACGTAGTGCCGTTTTTTTTTTTTTAAGTGATTCGGTACGCGGTCGCCAGTCGGTACTGACGTGATTGGGTCGTACTCGGTACCAATAAAAGTACCCGAAATCAGTGCTCAACCCTAATTTTAATGTTAATATAATAATGTGACGTCATGTGACATCAGGGATGTAAGACACCCTCAGGTGTCTTACTGGTAGTATATTGATCCAAGCCGGAAAACACAATCGAATGATTGTTTAAATAAACCTGACCACTAACTAACTAAGATCTAGCCTCGGAAACCCAGACATTTTTATTTCCAGGGAGAGAAAAAAGGTCTGGGGGGCCGAGTCCACTTCAATTCGGCATACAGTAGTAGCGCAAACGCCGGTCCCTCTCTGCTGATTTCTGATCGTCTGCACCTTTGTTAAATTGACGCACACACACACACACACGCTCCTCTTTCTCTCGCTGTCGCTCTAATTAATTAGTCTCATGTCCTGCAGCTGTGCCTAGTTCCTCCCGGCGGATCCTGCCGGGAGCTCCCTATATTATATTATATTATATTATGCCACAGAAAGCATAGGTGAGTTCCAGTCTACTTAACATCTGACCACTTAACATGAAAGCCACGTGCACAGCTTTCAAGTCAATGTTTCAAGGGCCCCTGTTGAATACCCCCGTAGAGGGCTTTAAGTGGTAAACAGCCAGGCTTAAGATGGCATCAGACATCAGTCCATTCATTAAGCCATTCTGAGCGGGAACCCCTTTTGGTGTTTCAAGTATTATGTTATAATTTAGCTATTGAAAAATAGAAGATCTACAAGCTCATAGCACGGCACCGAGTGCCGCGCTATGAGCTTGTAGATCTGCTATTTTTTTTTAATCGTGAAAATGTGGCGCAAATCTTTGAATATATATTCTTTCAACTCAAATCTTTGCTTCTGGGGGGTCCCTGGAACGATATATTTTCAGATGGGGGTCGGCGGCCAATTACATATAATCTTGGGGATCCTTGAAAATGTTTGAGAACGACTGACATAGAAACATGGTTTTTCAGAAACCCAGGATTTAGAAGACATTTGTAGAATCATTCCTAGGTCGAAATGGGTTAACTGGGTTAACATCACATTGCATTACCCTGAAAATATCCAATGAATAAATCTGATGTAGTCATATCAACCCGTCGTGTGAGGTGAATGGTAAATGGTGTATTTATCTAAGTGGTGCCTTTTATCCAAAGTGTTTTACAATCTGCATTTCATTGACGCACAATTCATTCCACACATTCAGTGTGTTGCTTCAAGGACACTTTAGCGTCCGCTGGTTGGTTCGGTCAGGTGTTTTTTGACGCACACACTCACTCTCTTTCTCAGCTTGTCGTCGTCATTCTTTACCTATCCTTCTTACCATTCTTTTCTTTCTCTCTCTCTCTCTCTACCTTCCCTCATTCATTCTCTCTCTCTCTCTCTCTCTCTCTCTCTCTCTCTCTCTCTGTCCATTCTCTCTTATATCACTTCATCACTAATCCTGTGTTCAGATGAAGAGATGTCACCAATCAATACTACATTACAGCCGCCTGTGTGCGTGTACGTGTGCGCGCGCAGTAAATGCTCTTTCTTCACTATTTTCATGAATCCAAACTGTGTGTGTGTGTGTGCGCAGCTGGTAAATGGTCTTTCTTCACTATTTTCATAAATCCAAACTCTGTGCGTGCGTGTGTGCGCGTGTACATGTTCATTGCACATAAGAATATATAATGATGGCTGCAGACAAATCCTTTCATTTCTCAATCTGATCTTTAGGACTGACTGTCCACACCGTTATTAAATCAGACCTTATTATTTGCGAGTGATCGGATGGGATTTGTGCATCCACACATGGTTATTTTCATTTTAGTTTACTCTTTCTTTGCAATTTAGTCATGTCAACTCATTTCTCCCCTGCACACATGCTGTGTTGACCCTGCTGTTGTATCCTACTGACTCACCTGCCAGTGAGCAGCCATTCCACGTCCTCCTCCTGCCCAACACCCCCTGATGACAGGCAGCTGCCCCCAGTCCAGCCCAACACCCCCTGCTGACAGGCGGCTGCCCCCAGTCCAGCCCGTATTGACCATTTGCAGACCGTGGCCATGTTGCCAACAGAGTTTGGAAACACTCGTTTTCAGTAAAGCAATGTCCTGCTGCCAGGGATGGACTGGCCATAGGACGTACCGGGTATTATTCCCGGTGGGCCGCGGCCCTTTCTTTGACAGGCAGGCAGGCCAATAGGCGGCAGGCCACCAGGAAAAGTCCGGGCGTGCTGCCATTCTGCCAGTGCCATCATGATAATTTCACTGTACTTGTAGCAGTGAGTGACAAATAAACCATCTTCTATCTTGAATCCTTTTGCCAGCATTCTTGTGAGAGCAACAAAGGGTTGTGTAGTTGTCTGTTGGTTTGTATCATTTATGTTGTTCTGTACAAGTGGTGGTATTAGGGCTTGTTTGTTTGCGTGTGCCTCGACGGAGCGGGCGGTATCGTTTCTGCTATCTGCACGCTGGTTGTGGTGGGGCTGGTCTGGGCCAAATTCGCGCAATTTTTTTTGTCCCACTGCCTCTTGCATTATGTGCTAATTCAAAACGGGTGGTTCGCAGGTCAGTTGAGTGATATCTAACAAGCACTTCCAAACTCCAGCACTTGTCAACAGTGGATTTTTATGAAACAAACACTTTGAGTGATAGAAAGAGAATAATTCAAGCTTTCCGTACAGCTGCAATGTTGGTGAGTTTGACGTTGTGTAATACAATCAGATAAGGACTTTTCTGTTTGGATGAATGGGCTGCCAATGGGAAGTTGCACCTAGGTAGCACCTTGCCATTAACTTATATGGTAAGATGGCCGTGCTCTGCATAATAGAATAAGAGTACTGTATGTGCAATTGTGCAGTGACAAATAACACCCTCCACGCCCGGCTTCCCTCCCTTGAACACGGGTCAATGGGCTATATTGCACGCAAGCCATTTTGGAAAGAACTTGGGCCACTTCACTTCCCTACTTCCTTCACAGGTGTTACCGATGGTACTGAATCTACTAATGAAGGCTCCATTCTGGTCAAACAGAGTCAGGGAGCTGCTAGAGAACGCCAGGCCCAGGAAATAAATCCCAATTTTTCCCATAGACATTTCAAAAAGTATTTATTTAAATACCTTTTTAAGCGTCGTACGAAGCCAACTCGAGTTGTGACAAATCATGACAACAAACACAATATTTTGGACCAAACAAATAATTACAAAGAAGAAAAACAACAAAAAGTGATGACACCTGTTGTTTTTTTCTTCTTTCTAATTATTTTTCGGCCCAATTTTTTTTGTTTGTTATGATTTGTCACAACTCGAGTTGGCTTTGTACGAGGCTTAAAAGGTCTTTAAATAAATACCTTTTGAAATGTCTATGAGGAAAATGAACGCGGAATCATTTCCTGGGCCCTGGTAGGGGGCGGGACTGCGACGCTCTATTGTGCATGTTGGCTCACTGGAAACACTCTGCTACACCAGTGGGTCTCAGAGTGTCCTTCAGTGGGTTCCAAATGGCCCCGTACCGTACCACTTTGACAAGCATTTGGAATTGTAAGATTTGAGGCATTACATTTAGTTTGACTAGGTTTCCCAGATACACATTGCGGAAAAAAAGCAGATCGACAGGCTGACAATGTCTCGTGTTGCGCAGCGTTGTGAGCTTGTTGATATAGCTATTTTGACCATGTTCAAGCGTCCTTCAATTATCTGATAATTTGGCCAATGTTTGACTAGTTTTTATAGTATATTGTTGATTTATTTTAATGCAGTAATGGTATTTTTTAATTTGGATTAAAAAAGGTCCTTTGTGACTTTACTGTCATCTGGGGACCAACATCAAACCACAGGTTGAGAACCACTGTTCTACGCGACCATAAACGACTCAATCTTTTCCGTGACGAGCACCAATGAGGTTCTATTTTTAGAATCCCGGTTGTTTGATTTTCACGGCACACTGATTTAATTGTCACTTTAACCTGTGCAGCTGCTACAGTGATTCTACAAGTCACTGTACGTCCTTTCTCTGTGTTGCAGTGCTTATCATGTGGTTTGGTCGGATAGTAGAAAACTAGCTCTTTACTTTCAATTATTTCTTCTGAGGCTCTTCCCCAGACTTTGATCCAGCAGCCTGTTTAGTAGGTCTGGGATGTGCCTTTGGTTGTATTGTGATAGCAGTCATTGAAAGCGGCTCTTTGTGTTGACTTTGAAGACATTTCTCGTAATATTAAGTTGAGCTGAGCTATTTTCAATTTTTTACAAATTGTTCTTGTTTGATTTGCTTATTGTATAGGCTTACAGTTCATGAATTTTGCCAATACATCTAATATACCTGGTGGTAAATTAGATTTACCTGATGATTGATTGAATGATTGATTGATTAATTCGTTTGTTCGTACGTTTGTTCGTTCATAATGATTGGAAAAAGTGCATTGAAACAAAGATTAATTTCTATTTCAGCTAAATATAATGAGCAGGAAAATGTACCCGTGACTTTTCACAGTTTTCAGGGAATCAAAAGACTATACTCTACTGCATATGCTCCAATGGATCCAATGTAGTTATAATTAACTATACGTTATTCTTTTTATAGTCACAAGCTCTTGGAAAAACTCGACTATACCGATGGGTTTATCGATGTAGAAAAGAAATGGAACAGTCTTGAAATCACAACACTTCAGAAACTAGGTATACACTGCGTAGTTCTCTCTGTTAGGCTACACTGTAGATCATAGTCTCCCTGTCTCTTGTACGCACACGCATGCACACACACACACGAGCGCACGCACACGCACACACACACGTGCACCACGACCGCACAACACACACTCCTGTGTGTAATACAACCTCCTGACTCAACAGTTTTGCCTTCAGTGACACTGTGTGCTGTTCTGAATACTAATTAGGGGTGGGTGTGGGTGTGTGTGTGTTGATTCAAACAGTGGAAAGAGATTTACAGAATATTGCTGTCTTTTGTCTCCAGCCTCCACATACAGTTCATGATTATGCAGTTCATGATGTTGTGCGTTTTCTCTGTTCATTTGGGTGATGATGTCACATCCTGCTCCCCGTTCGAGTGTCCACCATGTCGCCATAGAAACAGGAGGGTGTTGGTTTTGTGTTTGAATTATCTACGATTGGCTGTGTCAACATCCTGCCTACTCAGAAAGAACTGCAAACAGTTCTTTTAAGGTTTCAGGCCCTCGTTTATCAACGCGATTTACACCCCAAAATGGGTGTACGCCAAAGTCACTGCATTGCATTGCAAATTAATATCTTAGCTGCTTCTCTTTTATCATCAGATAGTCTCAACCATGATTAAAACTAGCCGTAGTCAAAACAGCCTATATCTGCTGCATGACTGCATCTAGTTTTCCATACCATCCTTGTATTATAGCGATAATAGTGATATTGCACAGCTTGGGTTCCCCTTTTTGTAAAGACTTTGGGAAAATAAATCCACTTTGTGTGAATAAACTCTGTGCAGTTTATTGTCTCCACCAGGCCGAAGGCATGGGGAGAGAGTATGTTTTGCACTCCGTCCGTCCGTCCGTGTGTGTGTCCGTGTGTCCGTATGTCCGTCCGTCCGTCCGTCTGTGAACAGCTAATCTCTGGCACCGTTGGCTTGATCGCAGCCATACTCTGCACACACACTCCCTGAATGCCAGAGCTGAACCTCTGCCCCAAAGTTTTCACATTGGCCTGTTATAGCGCCACCAGGAGGCCGCTTTGTGCAAAACAAATGTTTTGACAGTACACCTACAGATTTTGTCCAAACATTACGCAAATTGGTACACAGTCTCTCTAGAGCCATTCAACGAAACAGGTCTTTCAGATTTTTCAGACTCCATCCTGATTGGCTAAGATTGGCTTCCAAAGTTCGAAGGAGTGCTCCGTTTCAAACAAAATGCTGCAAATCATGAACACATGGTGTGATTTCCGTGAAATTGTGCACGCACATTCCCACTAGGTCGAGGAAGAAATGCCACTTGAATATTTTCAACTCAGCCTCATGGTGGTGCTATAACTGGCCGATTTGTGTTTTTACCTATAACTGCACCGATCTGTGTAAAACCATGTATGCACACTCCCTAGAGGCCAAGTAAAAACCTTTGCCTGGAATTTTTCACATCTGCTCTTTATAGCGCCACCAGGAGGCCGACATATGTAAAACACATTTTCTAATATTACTCCTTCAGATTTTATCCAAATTTCACGCAAATCGGTACACATGCTCTCCATAGTCATGTGATCATGTGATTTGTTTGATTTTGCATAATTATCCATCCTGATTGGCTACGATTGGCTTCTAAAGTTTTCAGGAGTAGCCCGTTTTGTACAAATCGCCACAACTCCGCAACGCAGCGTCCGATTGCGGTGAAACTGTGCATGCCTATTCCCACTACTAGGCTGAGGAAGAAATGCCACTTGACAGTTTTCAAATCAGCCTCATGGTGGCGCTACAACAGGCCAAGTCGCGTCACACACACACACACACACACACACACACACACACACACGTTTATATTACTCCTAAACATTTTGCCAAACATCACACACAATCCTATCCTCCTGGTGGAGACCTGTGCCCAGAAGGGCACTTTTTCTAGTTGTATTTGTGGACTGTTGAGGACTATTACCTCATGTACACATCCAGTACACATGTCATGTTAAGATGAATATGCTGTGTAAATAAATATTATTCTGATTATACAAACGGCATCACTTATTTAGAGGTTAAACCATAACAAATGTACATCCAACTACTCTTTTCATGTACCTTTCTCCCTGCTTTGCACTTATTGGACCCAATAACGAGAAACATGAATACCGGTATATTTCAAAATAGTATTTTCCCCAAGCAGCAAGTTAGCTGTCACACAAATTAATGCTACTTAGTCATGCAAAATTAGCCTATAGCAAAAGATAAGCCCATGACCTGTTTTTTTACCGAAACCAAAAGAAACAGTGTTTGGTGTTTGGGTTTAGGTTTAATGAAACAAATGAAAATGATCAGAAATACCTTGCGTCTAATAAAAATCACACGTGTGAAGTGAGGGGCGCTTTACCAACATCACATATTAAAAAGGGTATCTTTGAAAAACAAAAAAGGTCCTGCACACTGTCAGACACTTGCCAAAATATTACCCTTTATTAGGTCGACGTTTCGGTCGATTAGACCTTCATCAGGACAGACAGAAAGATGAAGGTCTTTTTTGTATGTTCATTCGCCCCTTTAGGGACCCTTGGTTATTACCATGACGTCCTATATGTACCCGACGTTACTATCGTAGATACATTTTCAATCTATGTCAGAATTTATGAAAATAAACCATCTACGAGACGAGAGTCTAAATCTTATTATTGACGTCCCAGATACAGAAAAGTTAAGGAAGAGTCCTGAAAGGGGCTACACTATAACAAGATGCTATATCGATGCTGTGCTTAGTGATGGATAACTATAGTAGGACTATAACCTTTCTGTATTTGGGACGTGTTCCCAAAATTAACACAGAAGAGAAAAGTTCAGCTAGGGTGAGGGTCCCCGAAAGGGGGTAACAAAACGCCATGAATCACCGAGCATAGTCATAGAGTGTAAAAAGTGTATAGGCATACAGTATTATTGGGCTCATTAAATGGCAGATTTCATATACAGGCCCGAGTGTTTAGAATACATTCCATATATACGTTGGTGTGTCATGTTAAAAAATACATTAAAAAAACAAGCTATGAAGCTAACACTGGTCCCCGAGCATAGCCGATCAAGCTAACAACAAAACTACATACTTACGGTGTTCCATTTGATTGTGCATCCGAAAACGACATGTTATGCCTCCAAGATCACTGTGAAATAGGATACACTCGCTGTGGAAGGGTTACATTTGGCAAAAACAAGATGAAAATGAAAACTGCGGTCGCGACTAGTCCCCGTTGCTAACTGGATAAGTAACATACCGTCAGACGATGAGTGAACTGTAAGCTTGTCACTCAAAAGTCAGCCCAATGTAACCACGCCCCTCCAAGAGCCCCCGAATACTTTACTACTTTTAACATCACATTTTAAATAAATGGGACCATTAACTACTACAAACATATTATAATTTGTGAAATGAGACTTTAAACTGACCCAATGACACCACAGGCCATTATATGAACTTTCAGGAAGTCACGATTTCCTTAGTGGCTTAGGGGCAGTCTTTCAGACTGCCCCCCTGCACTCGGTGCCGCGCTATGAGCTTGTAGATCTGCTATTTTTCAATAGCTAAAGTATAACGTAATGCTTAAAACACCAAGAGGGGTTCCCGCCCTGGATGGGTTACTTAAAACATATGCAAGTGCATATGTATGAGATTATTTTGACCACAGGACTGTAGCGGGAGATCAGACTCCTATAAATAATCCCTGTGATAATATAACATTTCGATTTTGGCATAAATGGACATGCACGCCTATTTTATTTCCGAGTGACGACTGACAAGCATATAGCCTGCCTATATTTGCAATGGTATAGGCTCGGTTAGGTGCTTAATCATTCCCCCATGCCATTTAAATAAGTGCTTTAACGGTCATTCAGATAAATTGCAGATCAGACCTTGGCGAATTGCTTATAAGAGAGCATTTTCGGGAGTCTGGACCGGCGGGCGCCGCTGTTTACATCTTTTCATGGACAGTAGTAGTAGCCTTGCCGAGCCATGAGGCCCATAGGGCAGGAGCCCATCTCCTGTTTCTGTAGCGTGAGGCAGCTTGATGTACAAGTACACCCCCTGGACATGACGCTAGTATGTCGCAGGGACTTACCCCCAATCCAACCCTTTGATGCCGAGTGTCGAGCAGGGAGGCACTGGGTCCCATTTTTAGAGTCTTTGGTGTGACCCGGCCAGGGATTGAACCCCGACCTCCCAGTCTCAGGGCGGACACTCTAACCACAAGGCCACTGAGCTGTCCTGTTTCATGGACAGTGAGGTCTTCAAACTACAGTATGCTACTGTACGTCCTCTGGAGTTGTGTACAACCTGGTGGATAGAAACCACCTGTGTAGGTGATCTTCACGCTGTGGATCTATAACCAATCCATCCACCCAGCAGCACACACCAGCCTTCGATCCATATGTTTATGCATTCATTCATCAATCAGTGATCACACCACAGACTTGCCAGGCTATCTGTCATTAACGTGGCGTCACTCACATCAGTCCGACTCACGGTGGATCGCCTGCCCTACATGACTGATTTAACTGTCACTGCACACTTGTGTCTACCTGCACTATTCATATTTTTAATTAATCCGTGATATACACACTATCTCATTTTGACATGGCAATCCTGTAGTATTAGAGACCCAGTCATGATGCTGGCGGTAACTTCCACCATTATGCCGATTTTGACCGAATATTATTATAGGGAATAAAACAATTACGTCATTTACGTCAAGGGTAGTGGGGGATTTTTGGATTCATTACGTCAATAGCATCGCTGGTGGTAAAGAAGTAGGTCCACACGAGCAAGAGCAATGCTAAAAGTTAGATGGACGGCGCGTTCATATATGGATTAAACGGTTGTCTACGCTTATACGCGTAGCTGGCATAGATAGGTCCCATTAGCCTAGCTACGTTTATAAGCGTAGATGGCAATAAAATAATTAAGGTCTTGGGTTATTTCATCCAGCCAGCGGGTGCGGGGGGCACCTCTAGGTCGTCTCCAACCAGCTTGCTGGGGATTAAAGGCCAGAATGGTGCGTGTTGGTCGGATGATCCTCTGGCAGACGAATGGCGTGGCCATACCAACGCACTCGCCGCATTGCTGCAAGGCGAGAATGCTGGGAGCTGTTGGGTTAGCTCTCTTAAGAGGGAAGAGCATTCCACCATGCACTGCATATGAATTATGTTCATTCAGTTCAATCTAATAAAGGCATAACAAAGATATCCCTCAATGGCTGTATATGCCAGTGAAACTGAGTTAAAGGCATATCTTGTACAATAACAAAGGTGGTGTTCTGTGACAATGGCGTCTAGCCATGTCTAGCTCATTAACGTCCATTGTATTGTATTATTAGGTAGAGTGGGGAAAGGGGGACCTATGTTTCTCATAGAACAAAATATCTTTGTAAAACTACCGGTGTATATAAAACGGTAGCCTCGGAAACCCAGACGTTTTTATTTCCAGGCAGAAAAAAAAAAGGCTGGGACAGTCTGGAGTCCACTTTTTCAATTCAGCATAGAGTAGCGCAAACGTCGATCACTCTCTGCTGATTTCTGATCGTCTGCACCTTTGTTAAATTGACGCACACACGCACACCCGTACGCACTGTTGTCGATGAAATAATCGTCCAAAGATGAAGGAATGACAAAGTTCTTCAGGGTGAAGTATTGAGAATGTATTAAGAAGATTCAGCAGAGAAACAATATACAGAGAGTGAGCCCCTCTGGGCGCAAGCCTCCTCAACCCTATTCTCAGACAGTCCTTATAGTCTTGTCTTAACAGAGATGCTATACAAAATGTTCATATAAGGATCTGCGCTAAAGATAAGGGTGACACACAAATAAGTATACCTTTGCTGATAGCATGGAGGAGTCAAGTCAGCTGTTAGATTGACAGCTGCATGAATTAGACTGAGCACATTGGTGAGCAAAGAGACTTAATGGAAGGAAGATAAATACACAATAATGCATACATTTGGCACTGTAGTTGGCATTCTAAAATTCCCATTACAGTACACACACACACTCCTCTCTCTCTCTCTCTGTTGCTCTAATTAATTAGTCTCATGTTGCGCAGCTGTGTCTAGATTCTCCCGGCGGATCCTGCCGGGAGCTGCCTATGCCATAGAAAGCATAGGTGGACCCCAGGCTAATAAAACAGTGATAGGACCCTGTGGTTGTTTATAGATTGCCAAATAAATATATAGTATTATTGTGTACTTGTTGGCCTTCCATTCAATCATATTAGTCACTAATCAGCCACTTATTACTTTCACTCCACTACATTTCAAAGATAAATAATGTACGATTGACTGCACTATGTCTAGGAAGGGAAAAGGTACATTATCAATTAACCAATTTTACAATTTAGGCATTTAGCAGACTCTCTTAATCCAGAGCGACTTACATTAAGCAATAACAAAAGCATGGCATACATCACATATATAAAAAGTAGTTATCATGAATCATGCGTAAACTAAGAAGGTAACAGTGGAGTATCTATGTAAACTATACATAGTACTATAAAGTGCTATGACTACATAAAGTGCAATTCTAGAGCTGTCTACGTAACAAGCTATAAGTCTGTTTAAAATACTATCTAAGTCTACATAATGTGCTATCTAACTTATCTAATATCTAATGTGCTATCTAACTTACTGTATGTCAAATATAGTGAAAATGGCAGTTCTACAAGCTAACTACCCTTCATGATGCGGTGTGTAGTGAGCTTCTAGATCTGCTAGTATGCTCTTTATCCATTACTCTTCCTCTAGAAAACCAGTTGTGGAATTGCTTCGCCACTAAGCACACGTAACAATGCATCACTTGGGAAATCCAACACACTACATTGCATGCTTCCAACTTGCATATTTACAGTACAGTTTGCATCTGTATGATACTATGTTATTGCACAACATTTCACCAGAAATACATCACATTTAACGGCCCCTCCCCTTACACACACACACACTGCACTTGGACCACTGGCCACCTAGGGACATGTGGCCACCTGGACAACTGGGCATCTGGACGAGTGGACAACTGGAAAGGTGTGAACAAAAAACAACTAGGCAGTAGGGACATGTGGACACCTGGACGACTGACTGGGGACCTGGACGACTGGGCACCTAGGGACAAGTGGGCACCTGGACAACTGGGCACCTGGACAAGTGGGCACCTGGACGAGTGGCCGCAATATCTCTACTAGTATATATAATATATATTTTTTAAAATCTTAATGGCATCTTATTTCCATGCTGAAAATCCATGCTCAGAAGCGTGACGCGTTGCGAGATTGTAGATCTGCTATTTTCTGAGCGCAACACCAAACATAGAATGTCATTCAGTTCTCCTGGATCTCTTCTCCACGCATACCTTCCTAACATTGTTTAGTCCAGTTTTTATTTGTTGATGAAATTGTTAGTATATTTAATCTCAGTTTTAGTCATCCCAGCTTTAGTTTTTATGTAGTTCTTGTCAGTGAAAAAACGTAGTCGGCGAATATTTCTCGTCATAGTTTTAGTCGATAGAATTAACACTGTTCTCTTCTCCGTGTGTGTTTCCAGGTACTTGGTTCAGTCCGGTTCATGTTTAGTCCGGTTCATGTTCGGTCCGGTTCATGTTCTCTTCCTCCTGTGTGTTTCCAGGTACTTGGTTCAGTCCGGTTCATGTTCAGTCCGGTTCACTGTTCTCTTCCTCCTGTGTGTGTTTCCAGGTACTTGGCGGTGACTCAGTTCAGTCCGGTTCATGTTCAGTCCTGTTCATGTTCTCTTCCTCCTGTGTGTGTTTCCAGGTACTTGGCGGTGACTCAGTTCAGTCCGGTTCACGCCAGGAAGGCCTTTCCCTGCTTCGACGAGCCCGTCTACAAGGCCACCTTCTCCCTCTCCCTGCGGCACCAATCAGATTACATCTCCCTGTCCAACATGCCCGTCCACAGCTCCTCATTGGTCGACGAGGAGGGCTGGGTGACCGATCACTTTGCACGGACGCCTCGCATGTCCACGTACTACCTGGCCTGGGCCGTGTGCAACTTCACCTACAAAGAGACGCACACCGACTCCGGAGTTACTGTGAGTGTCACGCACACGCACACACACACACACACACACACAGTTTGGCAAGTTTGTTGGTACTTTGTGCGAGTCCTGCATCGTTCTTGAGTACATCCACGTATGTTAGCATGGGACGGCTGCTGTTTTCTGGCTCACCCTTGGTAATCCCTCATACAGAGTATTGTTAGTAACATGTACAGTCTTGCTCATGTCTCTCTCACACACACACACACACACACACACACACACACACACACACACACACTCATTTTCACACTGTATTCATGTCCACACAAAATACAACAAGAACACAAATATTAAAAGTAAAGTTTACATTTACCAAATCATGGCATACATTATGTCTTCATAGTACAATAGTCATATCCGGGGCAGGAATTTCACGGCGGCCACAGCGGCCATGACCCGCGTTGCCCCTCTGTTTGGCCGTGTGGCCCTCGTTGCCCCTCTGTTTGGCCGTGTGGCCCTCGTTGCCCCTCTGTTTGGCCGTGTGGCCCTCGATCAAATGCCCCACGGCCACAGCGCTCCTTGATGCCCTGCCTGAACATCCCCAGCTGATTTCACCTTTTCTCCTCAGCACTATCTTCTGTCAATGTGTTTTTTAAGCACCAGGTGTCTGTGGTTGAAATTGGAATACCTTTAGGACAGCATCAAGTCAAACGTCGCTACGCTATGCATACAACCGCTAGTAGGTTTAATTTCAAGGCTGATATGAATCGTGCACAGCTTACAATGACGTGGAAGCCAAGTGGTGGTAGAGAGAGAGAGAGAGATAGAGAGAGAGAGAGAGAGATGAACCCATTGCAACCAACAAGGAATTTAGACTGTAGCCTACAGGAGTGTGTGGGAGTCACGAGTCCATGAGATTGACGTTATGTTCAAGGAATTGTAAGCAACAAAAAACATGAAAAGATTTGCAACAGGGTCCAAAACGTCCAATTGATTTCCAAGGTCTTTGTCCCGAGGACACAGCGTGTGTTTGTGTGTGCGTCCGTGTGCGTCCGCGTGCGTGTGTGCGTTTGTGTGCGAGAGAGAGAGAGAGAGAGAGATTATGAATAAACTTGTTGGCTGACAGTTGATTATGACACATAATGTGTATTTGGCTAACCAAATTAATGATCAATAAAGTTAATCTTATATTATTATTTAGAAATACTATATTTTAAATTATGTAAATGTAACTATCATTACTGTAAGTCCTATCACAATTAATCCTGATTGAGACCAAATGACTGTACAAATATTCGTCATTTTCATTACATTATTTTGTGAAATAAACAGGTTATCCCATTTTGGGCGGGAACCCTTTTTGGTGTAAGCATTATGTTATGCTTTAGCTATTGAAAAATAGCAGATCTACAAGCTCATAGCGCGCCACAGAGTGGCGCGCTACGAGCTTGTAGGTCTGCTGTTTTTGAAAAATCGAGGAACGACTGACATAGAAACATAGCTTTTTCAGAAAACTGTCAAGACATTTATAGAATCGTTCCCAGGTCAAAATGGGTTCAATTTCATTGATATTAATAATGAAGGTTAAATGCATTCATTGTTTTTATCTGATGGCCTTTTGGCCTCTGTGCCCTCTGATCTACATGGACTACACTAAAGGCCTTGACCCTAAAATCAAAACATTGGTATTAGCTGACAATTACAGCAGAGACAGCACAATATACTTTGCCTTTTTGCTGCCTTAACAACTAGAGGGGGGGGGGGGGGGGGGGGGGGGTCCTAGGCTGCCAAATATAAAAACAAATAGTCTATACATGGTATGTAGAAGTGCTTGGTATTTAATAACCTTGGTCATAAAGGCTTCCTTGGTCATAAAGGTCATAACCTTGGTCATAAAGGTTTCCTTGGTCATAAAGGTCATAACCTTGGTCATAAAGGTTTCCTCGTTCAGCCGGGGTGCCTGATGGAGGGGAAAGGAACTGGTCGGAATAACGTGTTACTTCCACGCGCTATGTCCGGCCGGGGAAATTCCCCCTGTCGGGTGAAAAGAAGCAGCTTGGAGCCTTGGACTCCTCATGCATAGAAGGGAGCATGAGGTCTGTCCGCTGCCCCCCCAGGTTGGCAGAGGAAGTGTAGCGCCCAGGATTACATTAGATAATTGGCACTGGGTGAAAAAACTGGGTTGCAAAATCATGGGATAAAAATTATAAGAAAAAAAAATAAAGGCTTCCTCGGCTAGGGTCCAAGGTGAAGCAGTGTTTTTGGCAGCAAATTTTGATTTTAGTTTTAGTCAGTCTCTTGAATAGTTTTCATTTAGTTTTAGTCAGATTTTAGTCACCTGGAATATGTTAGTTTTAGTCGACTAAATCTACAGTTGATTTAGTCGACTAAAATGTATTTTGGCGGGCCTTGATGCCGTCGCAATGATTTTACACTTGCTGAAAATAGCTTGTAGATCTGCTATTTTCACTATGCAACAAAGCATAACATGATTTATAGTGGATCTCTTGTCCACTAGTCCCTTCCTAACATTTTAGTCTAGTTTTTATTTGTTGACAAAATCGACAGTATATTTAGTCTTAGTCATCATAGCTTAGTTTTAATTTAGTTTCCATTTAGTTTTTATCAGTGGAATTAGTTTTAGTCGATGAAAACAACACTGAGGTAAAGGCTATCTCTTAATTCAGACACTTCTCTGGACCAGCCACAACAACATCTGGTGTATTCGCCCTCAAAGATGTCTGTGTTATCACCAAACTGAAACATGGATGGAATGACACAGGAATATTTGTACATTCTCATGGAATTATGCATGCCTTGTTGATATGTCCTTCGCTATGAGTTCCACTTTTGTGTCGTGTCGTGTTGTGCTATGTGCAGTACATTCCTTTTTTATGAATAACAGCCCTTCAAGATATGAGACAGTTTCAGTGAGTGAACAAAAATAATGCCAGGTATGTCCATAACTCCATATTAAGTCCAGTGATATGCTCTAAAAGGGTGGAAAACACATTTCTAATTTCAATATGTAGTTTTAGTCCAGTCCAATTTACAATTTAGGCATTTAGCAGACGCTCTTAATCCAGAGCGATTTACAGTAAGCAGGAACAAAAAACATGGTCATACATCAAATACATAAAAACAGTCATCGTGAATCATACGTAAGCTTAACTCACTCAGTGCCACAGGACGCCTTTGGACACCTCCCCCTTATGAACAGTGGAATATCTATTTAATAAAAATGTGCGTAAAGTGTATACACTATAGAGTGTTATGTCTACATAAAGTGCTATTTAAGTTACATAAGTTGAGCCTATATGCATACGCCTGTAGGAGGTCGAGGTTAGGGCAAGTACTACGGCAAGTGCTATGGGCTAAGATGGAGTCTGAAGAGGTGGGTTTTCAGACTGCAGCGGAAAATTGGGAATGAGTCTGCAGTTCTGATTGCAATGGGAAGTTGTCCCAGCGTTGTCCCGGCGTTTTTAAGCGAAGGTACTTCCAGTTTCCCTGCGTCGGCTGATCTGAGCGCACGGGAGGGTTTGTAGGGTCCGATCAGACTTGAAGATATGGGGGTGCCATACCTCTGGTTGCTTTGAATGCCATCATCAGAGTTTTGTTGTCCAGTGTTGTTGTCTCCACCAGGCCGAAGGCATGGGGAGAGAGTATGTTTTGCACTCCGTCCGTGTGTGTGTGTGTGTGTGTGTGTGTGTGTGTCCTTCCTTCCTTCCTTCCTTCCTTCCGTCCTTCCGTCCGTCCGTTATCAGCTAATCTCCGGTACCGTTGGCTCGATCCATGCCAAACTTTGCACACACACTCCATGGATGCCAACAACGAACCTCTGCCCCACATATTCCATGAGGCCGATTTAGGCAAAACACATTTCTGTAGATTACTCGTACACATTTTATCCATACATCACACAATTCGGTATACACTATCTCCATAGTCATGTGATCAACACAGATCTGCACAATTTCCCATCTTCCATCCTGGTTGGCTAATATTGGCTTCCAAAGCTCACATGATTGGGCCGTTTCGAACAAAATGCCACACATCACAAACACAGTGTGCAATTTCCGTGAAATTATACACGCACATTTCCACTAAGCCAAGGTGCTATAACAGGCCAATTCCTGTTTTTAGCTATAACTTCATCAATCTGTATACAACTTATGTATGCGCACTCCCTAGAGGCCATGGAAAAACATTGTCCCTGCATCCCTCCACATCTGCCGGTTATAGCGCCACCATGAGGCCGATTTCTGCTAAACACATTGCTTACTGTATGTTAGTCGCACAGATTTCATCCAAATCTCACGCAAATCGGTACACATGATCTCTGTAGTCATGTGATCAAGACGAGTCTGTTGGATTTATCAGATTATACACTGATTGGCTAACATTGCCTTCTAACGTTTTCAGGAGTGGCCCGTTTCGTTCAAAATGCTGCACATGTCATGCTCATCCAGAATTCTATCCTCAGAGATTCAATGAGTGATCTGGCTCTGCATTTCCTCAACAAAATGAAGAAAATTGTTGCAAAAAACAAACAAACAAAAAAACATGTTTATATTACTCCTAAACATTTTGCCAAACATCTCACACACTCCTATCCTCCTGGTGGAGACCTGTGCCCAGAAGGGCACTTTTTCTAGTTGGTGTTGTGGTGGTGTGCAGTGTTCGTTTAGACAGCACATTCTTATTTAGTTTTAGTCATAGTCTTTTGAATTGAAAATGTATTTAGTTGTAGTTATATTTTAGTCTTCTGACATTGTTTTGTTCTAGTCAAGGTTTAGTTTAATAAATATCATTTAGTCTACTAAATCTACAGTTGATTTTGTCGACAAAAGATTATTTTGGCAGGCCTTGATGGCATCATAATGGCAGATTTGCACTTGTTTGCATGCTGAAAACAGATCTACAAGCTCACAACCCGGTGCACTGCGATGCATTGTGAGCTTGTAGATGATCTGCTATTTTCAGAGTGCAACCAATCATAAAATGACTTCTCCTCCACTAGTCCCTCACTAACAATTTAGTCGTTTTTTTATTTGTCGACGAAGCTGTCAATATATTTAGTCTTAGTTTTAGTAATCATAACTTTAGTTTTTATTTAGTTTTTTGATTCCTATTGATTCAGTATTCCTCCATGAAAAAAGGTAGTCGACGTACATTTCCCGTCGACGAAATGAACAGTGGTGCTGTGTAGTTCCACGAGGACTCGTCTGGCACCTGTAAGACCTGCTTTTTCCGAGGGATGCCCGGCCAGGTGGTCGGCAACGCTAGGCCTGTGTACTGTATGCTACAGTACACATTATGTCTGCACTATGAATATTCATAGCATGATTAGCGTGATTATTACCAGTTGTCCTTTTTTATTTGATTGACAGGCTTGCAGGGTGCATTATAGGATGTTCAAAAGATTGGTGATGTGAGACATCATAATGTCCTTCTGTTATCGCACGCACGCACGCACACACGCACACACGCACACACGCACGCACACGTGTGCCATGTGTGCGTGCATTAAAATGTAATGTCCTCTGCCTTACTGTAGCTGTTATAGGTTGTCAGGTTTCACTTTGTCTCAATCTTATCTCATTGTCACCGGTTCTGTCACACACACATGCGCACACGCACGCACGCACGCACACACAGACGCACACACGCACGCGCACGGCGCGCACACACACACACACACACACACACACACACACACACACAGCTACTTGACCTTGTGTATGTCCTCTCCTCCAATCATCTTTCTATCCGTGTAATTATGGCTCATTCATCTGCTCTGTCAGGACAAGGACAACACACGCAAACGCACACATTCACTCGTGTAGCCTACTAACACCCCACACACGCACACGCACTCACACACACGTACACACTGTATGTAAGCAGTTACACTGGATCGCATTCTGAAGGTGTTTATTATTTATAAAGTAGCACTCATCCCTCCTTGTCTCCATGATTGTTTAAACTCATACAGTAAATTTGAAATACTGAATTGGAAATTTGATCTTCTGCTTTCACTGATATTGTGTGACACTCTTACACCTGTATGGTGGAGTAGTCAACAAAACTATCAGTTTAAATACGGATATACAGGTTTCTACATTATATACTATATATACAGCTGGTGACGTCGGTGGTGGTGACCACCACATTGTAGTTGCGGTCGGTGACCCTGTCTCCTTGTTGTTAATAGATAATTTAGTGAAATCCTCCTTTAACGACCGCTTTTAACGAGGCCATTTATTATCGTCATCCTTCACCTTGTCCTGTGTGTTTGTGAGCTACAAGTGTGTGTGCGTGCGTGCCTGTGTGTGTGAGTGTCCTTCACAAATAAAACCCGGTTGTGTGGTTTATACTATATGTATATGGTTTCTTTTTTGCATAAATTAATGCCTATACTTAAGGCTCATACATAGTCTGGATTTACAGTGGTTAGGTGACCACCGAACTACAACTTGACGTCACGAGCCGCTGCGGAGCAAGCCACCGCTCCAGCCCTTCTCTCTGTTTTTACTCACCACCGCTCAATGTTATTCCTCATCACCGGAAATCCAGACTATGAATAGGCCTTAAGTCGTACCACAGTGTCGCAACAAACTGAGCAAAAGTATTGCTGTCTGTTTTCAGTACTTCATTATCATTAGATAATTATAAAGAAAGAGAACGAGGACTGTAGGATAGGTCCTTCATCCTATACTCCTCCCGCCCAACACTCCCTGCTGACCGGTGCCGCCCCAGCCCGTAGGATTATGTGAAAAGACCTCCCTGCCCGGCTTCCCTCCCCCGAACATATGGGCCAATGGGCTACATGCACGCACGCTGTTTTTGGAAAGAACTTGGGCCACTTCCCTACTTCCTTCACACACCGGTGTTACCGATGATGCTAATGTTAAGATGCTAAGAAGGCTCTGTTCCATTCTGGTCAAACAGAGTCACGGTGGATTCGAACCGTCAACCTCCGTGGTGGTTGACACTGTGACACTCTATAGAGCGTCGCAGTCCCGCCCATCTTTCATGACGACGCCAGGCCCAGGAAATAGTTTCCAATGCATTTCAAAACGTATTTATTTAAAGACCTTATAAGCGTCGTACAAAGCCAACTCTTGTCTTGACAAATCATGACAACAAACACAATATTTTGGACCAAACACATAATTACTTTGTTGTTAATTAGAAGAAAAACAACAAAAAGTGTTGTAACCTGCCGTTTTCTTCTTCTTTCTAATTATTTGTTCAGCCCGAAAAATTGTGTTTGTTGTCAGGATTTGTCACGACAAGAGTTGGCTTTGTCCGCGGCGTAAACGTCTTTAAATAAATACTTTATGAAAAGTCTAGGAGGAAAATGAACGGCGATTTCTTTTCCGGGTCTCTCGAGGGGGCGGGACTGCGACGCTCTATAGCGTCAAAATATACTATAAAGTAGCTGATCTACACACTCACAACACAGCATGCAGTGGTACGTTGTGAGCCACTAAATCGCCTATTTTAGCATTTGTTAAAAATGGTTTGTTCTGTATTGATTACATTGATTAGTTCGATTAACTGTTGCTACTCAGATGAAATAATTAATGAAATTCAATGTAAGGTCCTCACAGATATGCTAACACAAGATTGTGTGTGTTTGCGCGCGCGTGTGTTCGCGCGCGCACGTGTGTGTGTTTGAGTGTTAGCATGTTATCATACCCTCGCGCCATTTACCAAGCCATCCATCAAATTACCGTGGCAACCGACCGCTGATCGCTCCATCCATCATCGCACGTGGAGAGAGAGAGAGAGAGAGCGAGAGATGGAATGAAACGGAGACGACACGGACGAGTGGAGAGATAACGAGAGAGAAGGAGAGAGGTGGAGTGGAGAAGAGAGGTGGAGAGGAGAACAGAAGGAGATGGGGAGAGTAGGAGAAGAGAGTAATGAGAGGAGAGAAAGGAGAGAGAAGAGGTGGACTGAGAGATGGAGAGAGGGAGAGGTGAGAGAGAGAGGTGGAGAGGGAGGAAGAAAGGGAGAGGTGGAGAGAGAGAGGGAGAGATGGAGAAAGGGAGAGGTGGAGAGAGAGAGGGGAGGGGGAGAGGTGAGAGAGAGTTGGGCAGAGGGAGAAAGGGAGAGGTGGAGAGAGAGAGGGAGAGATGGAGAAAGGGAGAGGTGGAGAGAGAGAGGGAGGGGGAGAGGTGAGAGAGTTGGGCAGAGGGAGAAAGGGAGAGGTGGAGAGAGAGATGGAGAGAGAGGGAGAGATGGAGAAAGGGAGAGGTGGAGAGAGAGAGGGAGGGGGAGAGGTGAGAGAGAGTTGGGCAGAGGGAGAAAGGGAGAGAGAGAGGGAGAGATGGAGAAAGGGAGAGGTGGGGAGAGAGAGGGAGGGGGAGAGGTGAGAGAGAGTTGGGCAGAGGGAGAGGTGGAGAGAGAGAGGGAGAGATGGAGAAAGGGAGAGGTGGAGAGAGGGAGAGGTGAGAGAGTTGGGCAGAGGGAGAAAGGGAGAGGTGGAGAGAGGGCGGAAGAGAGGGAGAAAGGGAGAGATGGAGAGGTGGAGAGAGAGTTGGGCAGAGAGAGGGAGAAAGGGAGAGGTGGAGAGAGGGAGAGGTGGAGAGAGAGTTGGGCAGAGAGAAAGGGGTGAGGTGGAGAGAGAGAGGGAGAGATGGAGAAAGGGAGGTGGAGAGAGAGAGGGAGGGGGAGAGGTGAGAGAGAGTTGGGCAAAGGGAGAGGTGGAGGGAGAAAGGGAGAGGTGGAGAGAGGGAGAGGTGAGAGAGAGTTGGGCAGAGGGAGAAAGGGAGAGGTGGAGAGAGGGAGGAAGATGGAGAGGCAGAGAGAGGGAGAAGGGGAGAGGTGGAGAGAGTTGGGAGGAGAGAGGGAGAAAGGGAGAGGTGGAGAGAGGGAGAGGTAGAGAGAGAGTTGGGCAGAGAGAAAGGGAGAGTTGTGGAGAGAGAGAGAGAGTTGGAGAGAGAGAGAGAGAGAGAGAGAGTTGGGCAGAGAGAGAGAGTTGGGCAGAGGGAGGATGTTGTGGTTCACAGACAGCCGTTCTACCCACTGAGCCACTGCCGCCGCTGTGTATGAAATAAGATCTAGATCTAATATGCTGTGTGACATGCAGGACGGAGGAGGCTGTTTATGATCAAAGGAAATCTCTTCATGAAAGGTATTCAGGCTTGGTTTGACATAATAGCCACAGCAAACAGAATATTGAAGCAGGGTTTTTAGGACCACATTATATACCTATCTTCATATCATAATAGGCTCTCTGCACAGCAGCCATAATGGAAAGAAATTGGACTTCTTTCTTACTTCCTTCACAGGCAGTAATATAAGACCATTCTGCATGTGGCTCACTGGGAAACACTCTGCTACACCCCAGGGACCCTCATGGTTCCCTGGGGTGTGTAACTCGAGAGTGTATAAATGGAACCAAAATAATGCGTATATGGGTCCATTTGGTTCCATTTGTACTTGAAATTAAAAGGTTTGAGAACCACTGTGCTATGCTATATGGAACAGAGCCTTAGTTTAAGCGGTAAGACATTTGACAGAAGTAAGGAAGTTGTGCAATGCCTTTTCGCTCTCTAGGTCGTCCTCAGACGAGCCCTTCAACGTCGCTTCCAGTCATCCCGGTTCTCCATACGTCTGGCCAGCTCGTTGGTGCGTTGCGCTCCTGCGTTTTTCTTGAGTCCATCCACATACTGCATGTTAATGTGGGACGTCCTGGTGACCGGTGCCCGTGTTGTTTTGGTTCCCACAGCACTAACTTGCTCGATGGCAGCTCTTGGTGTCTTTGGCAGTGCTAGTCTCATTCTCCGAGTATAGCTCCTATTTTCTGGCTCACCCTTGGCATTCCATCATACAGGTTCTTGTTAATAACATGCACTCTGTTGTTGTCAGAGGTGGATGTTACGAAGGGATTTTATAGGTGGTCCTCAGGTCCAGCGACGCCAACCTCCTTTTTTTTATCCCACGATTTTGTAACCCATTTTTCACCCCTGTGTCAATTATCTAATGTGATCCTGGGCTCTACACACCCTCCGCCAACCTAGTCCCCATATATGGGGGACATGGTGTTCCCAAGTTGCTCCTTTACACCTGACAGGGGGGAGTTTCCCTGGTTGGACGTAGCGCGTGGAAGGAACACATTATTCCAACCATTTCCTTTCCCCTCCATCACGCCGGCCTCCTTGAGGTTCCCAAAGAAATCAAGCGAAAAACCTGGGGCGACAGCCAGGGCCTTCTCTGTGGCCACCCTCTGGAATGCTCTCCCCAAACACATCCGAGACGCCCCCTCACTTCCTACCTTCAAATCTGCACTGATCCCCTCCTGTTCAGAATTGCATTTCCCTCCTGTTCAGAATTGCATTTTCGTAGCGCGGCACACGGTACCACACTATGAGCTTGTAGATCTGCTATTTTTCAACAGCTAAAGTACAACATAATGCTCAAAACACCAAAAGGGGTTCCCGTCCAAAATGGGTTAAATTGTAATAGTGGAGCGAAAGTATTAAAAATTATACTAATACTCAGGTAAAATACAGATACCCATACCGGTACTCAAAAAAAGAGGACAATAAATTAAGTAAATGTACTCAACATGTACTCAACTGTGCATGCGTGCAGAGATAATTTCCCCAATAAAGAACAGTCGCATCTGGTACAGTACATGGCCAGAAATCACCACAGCTTAAACATGCTGCCAATGATGGCTCTAAACAAGCTTTTCAAAGCACGCTTTGAATCCATTCTGCTTTGGCATCGTGAGGACAATGAGGACATGAGCTCTGCTCGGGTTCCTTTCTCCGGGGACATTTTAAACTTCTTGAATGAAGAAAACGAGTGCATTGCGGGGCGGGGGGGAGTCGTGCACGGCTGCATGGAGTTTTACTGCGGAGAGGGAGTTCCTTTATCTAACACATTTTGACCTGACATTCTAAAAATGTCTTCTACATCCTGACAGTTTTCTGAAAAAGCTATGTTTCTATGTCAGTGGTTCTTCGATTTTTCAAAAATAGCAGACCTACAAGCTCGTAGCGCGCCACTCGGTGGCGCGCTATGAGCTTGTAGATCTGCTATTTTTCAATAGCTAAAGCATAACGTAATGCCAACACCAAAAGGGGTTCCCGCCCAGAATGGGCTAAACCTTGGGACGGTTCCAAAACCAGATGGTCTACCAGGACTATTGATTAACAGTAAATTACCCAGAGAGGGACTGGAACAAGAGGGCGGTGTGTCTCACGCATACCGTATTACACTTTGAAACACTTAGCCTGCAGTATTATGCTTTGTTTTACATCAACTATAGTGAAAGTAGCTGATCTACAACCTCACAGCAAGTCCCAACGTAGTTCCAGCGGCAGTGGCAGCGGTGGCCGAACGGTTTGCGGAGCGGTCTTGATACCGGAAGGTCGCCAGTTCGTATCCCCGGACCGGCACGTTAAAATTACCACCGCTGAAGTGCCCTTGAGCAAGGCATTGAACCACTACCATGAAATGTTCTATGAGCAGGGTCTGGCTGTAAACAAGTATCTGATGCTTAGTCCAGTTACCCTGGGTAAATATACAGTTGGAGGCCATCGATATTGTCCTTTTCTTTTTGCTGAGGTTTGCGTGATCTGCGCAAAAGGACAGTTAACCCATTTTGGGGGGAACCCCTTTTGGTGTTTTAAACATTATAATTTAGCTATTGAAAAATAGCAGATCTACAAGCTCATAGCGCGAGTGGCGCGCTACGAGCTTTGTAGGTCTGCTATTTTTGAAAAATCGTGAAAATATTTATTTCAGAAAACTGGAGGATTTAGAAGGATTTTTGAAAATTTTTAGGTCAGGCCTAAATGGGTCAAATGATAAGGGACAATATCGGTGGCACCCAACTGTAGTAACTTTGCTTTGCTTTGCTTCCGCTATTTTTCCCTGTCTTCTTCTTTCTTTCTTCTTCTTCTTACGGCTAATTCCCATCGGGGATCGCCACCGCAGAGGATCATCTGGTTCTCTTCTCTGCGTCCCAGAGGGAGACGCAGAGATGGTCACACTCATCACGACCATCTGTTCCCTAGTTATTGGCCCCGATGACTATAGCCTTTCTCGGCACTCATGCAGAGGAAATCCAGGAAGGGGCGATTGTTTACTTTTGCGGGAATTTTGGCTTTTCTGCCTTTAGTGATAGTATCAAGTGAAGAAAGACAGAGGAAAGAGGGAGAGAGAGAAGGGGAGAGACATGCAGCAAAGGTCGTCCTGAATGGGACTCGAACACGAAACGTGCCGTCAGGCCAGAGCCTATATGTGGCATGCGCCTGGACCACTTGGCCAGCGGGCGCCCCCATCCGTTTACACGATAATGCCGTTATCAGGTGTTTAAAATGCTACAAAGTGAAACACAACCCCCTTTCCATAGTTGGAAATCTTTGGAAACTCTCCGCCTTGTGTCTCCATGTAAACGGGCAACACAGGGGGGAAATCCGTAAAATGTGTGATGTCAAGTCACGGCTCACGTCGCATATGCTATTCCATTGGTGCAGAGCCCTATATAGAACCATGCGATGCATTGGTGTAAACAAGCAGCTGTGTTAGGAAGTAGAACAAAAGTGGTTCTATACGCATGTGTGACTGGTAAATGGTGCATTTATATAGCGCCTTTATCCAAGGCGCTTTACATAGTGCATTACATTCACCCATTCACACACACATTCATACACCGATTTTCTGGCGGAAGCCATACAAGGTCACAGCACATCGGGAGCAATTTGGGGTTCAATGTCTTGCCCAAGGACACTTAGACATGTAGACAGGAGGAGCCGGGATTCGAACCGCCGACCCATGGATCATTGGACGACCTGCTCTACCTCCTGAGCCACAGTGGCCTGGTCTACCTGGCAGCGCGTCACACACCGCCACTACAGCATTTTCAATCACTGTTGCGTCTCAGTGTAAACGAGGAATAAAAAGTGAGAACAGAACGGCCCTTGTTCTGACCGTTGCCGTGCAAACGTGCCCTGAATGGGGATGACCGCGCAGAGGGAGAGAAAATGACATGAAAGCCAGTTATTAATCCAATTGTTTTTAATCAGGCACTCTTTGCTCTTTTCTTTATCCTAGATACATTATAAGCCCTACAGGGACATGGGGAGAGACTTATTTTCAGTTTTGGCTATGCTACATTTAATTCTTTTTCTGGTAAATTAATTTGGCCATTAATCCATTCTGGGCGGAAACCCCGTTTGGTGTTTTAAGCATTGTTATACTTTAGCTATTGTAGCAGATCTACAAGCTCATAGAGCTACGAGTTTGTAGATCTGCTATTTTTTGAAAACTTGAAAATGTTGTGCAAATCTTTGAATATATATTCTTTCAGAGTGAAGGTTTTTAACTCAAATCTTTGCTTCTGGGAGGTCCCTGGAACGACATATCTTCAGATAAGGGGCGGCGGCATATTACAATAATCTTGGGGGTCCTTGACATGAAATATTGAGCACCACTGATACAGAAACATAAGGTTTTTTATGAAAACTGTCATGATTTAGAAGCCTTTTTTTTAAATTTCAACGTCGGGCCTAAATGGGTTAAGCCAGGAAGAGATGAATTTTAAAATCAGGTTGATGGTTGGTAGCCCATCAGAGACTGACTAATTTAGATTGAATGTGTGTGAAAGTGAAGCGTACGTACACGGTGCAGTTTGCTGTCACTGATCCAAGGTTGAGAAGTATAGTCAGTAGACGTACATGTCCCACTGCCTGCTGTTTTCCTATTTTTTTTTTTTGTATCAAAGTGGTTTCTTGTGGTGGAAAACACTATAATATTGATGTCTGGGGGCTTGATCGATATTATATTAGCCCACTGACCAGTGTTAAAATGTACTGTTTCCTAAAGATGAATACAAAATTAATATCAACATCTTAACCCATTTAGGCCTGACCTCAAAATTAAAAAAATATCTTCTAAATCCTCCAGTTTTCTGAAATAAATATCTTCACGATTTTTCAAAAATAGCAGACCTACAAGCTCATAGCGCGCCACTCGGTGGCGCGCTATGAGCTTGTAGATCTGCTATTTTTCAATAGCAGACCCCCCAGTCAAAAATAAATACAAAATGTTGGTCACTAAAGATGAATACCCATTTAGGTAACACTTGCTATTCATCCCAAATAAGCTTTATAATGTGTTATCATAAAGTTCATGATTATTTTTATAATCATGAACTTTTTATAATTTAACATTTAACATTTATAATTTATTATAAATGTTTGAGAAGATTATAATGTCTTATAAGTGTGTTCATAATGCGTTATGAACATGGGATGCATAGCAAGTGTTACCAATATCTTTTATATTATGGTGTCGATGTCGGGTGGAAACCTTGTATGTCCAAAGCTATTACTATTCAGGACTTTTTTTTTTTTTTTTTTAAACTTTATTTTTTTATTGTTTTCTTTTTTGTGAACAAGCAAGTTCTCTCGGGCATCACAGTACAATATAATTGTTACATTTCTATTGTTAACATTCAGAATGCAACGAGTCAAAATAGATTGAGGTCCTATGCTAAGATGGTGTCAATCTTTTCCACAGTGTTTTCAAACCGATCATTCGCTTTGGCAAAGTCTGTTTTAGCACATTGATATTCTGCTGATTCATTACCATTAATATTTTTATGAATATAATCAGACCTTAATATGTGACAAGAAAATAGTACCAATAATAGCCTTAACTAACATTACAGCAACAACAAATAGCAAAAAATAAGTACAACACAAAAGAAGATCAAGTGGTAATAAAATATATATATATATATTATATAAAACACCTACGTAGTATGTCCTCAGTATGTCTTCACACAATTTTAGTCTCACCTATTTTCCTTTCTCACACATACATCCAATGGTCATTCATCAAATATCTTTCCGTGTATATTATCCGTTTTTACCAGTATTTGTATGATTTTTTTATCATTGGTTTTCTCTATCAACTATCAATTTACTTATCCTAATTGGGTTCTGTAGCTCGTTAACATTAAGTCCAATTATTGTCTCATTATAATCTGTGTTATCCTATGTTGTACCAATATTGTCATTGTGAACCCAAGGCGGCCTTAACTTCTCATCATTATATACATTAATATAAAGCTTTTAAATTAAGAAATAAAAAACATATAAACAAAGACAGGACTTCCACCTCGAGGTTTCTTTCTCAAAGCAATACCTCATGAGCGGAAAGGTAATCTCCTGGGTCCCAGGAGGCCCTTCCAACACTAACTAACTGCTAAAAAACAGGAACTTAGTGCACAGTGATATGACATCTGTTGAGCCCCAGCCTGGTCTCCCAGACAACAGGTCTGTGCTAACTGTGCCAGGTCTTATGTCCCATTCCGAATTCAAAGATATCTCCCAATACTTCCCATGTACTTCTCCGTCGTAGATCAATCAGCGTTATGAGTTATGGCGATGTCGTCATCTGGTGGTGGGGGGGTTAGTGGAGGGGGAGTTGCGGTGCGACGGAATTCCTGGAGCCTCTGTGTTGCCCTTCGCAGTGCGTCTCGGTCATGTGGTGTCCTCTTCCCCACCTTCACCCAAGATGTTTTCCTCAGCTTCGCCAGGTTATCTGCGGTGGTAGTTGTAGGTGTGGAGGTGGTGGTGGGTCGAAGGTTTTCCTCTTCCTCGGTGCTCATGATCCCCCTCTTCTTCAAATCCTCTCTTGCTTCCTCCATGCTGTTGTAAGTGGTGCTGGCTCCCGTGGGGCGACCGGCCCCATCATAAAACACACGTAGTTTTGTCAAGGGGGGGGTGTGGAAGGCGATTCCTTTATTTTTTAAGATCAGGCGGATCGGGGCATACGCGGCTCTTTTTTTCTGTATTTCTTGAGGGTAGTCATTATCAAAATAAGCTCTTTTGCCATTCAGTAGGACAGTTTTTTTCTTCCACGCTGTGTTACGTACCAGCTCTTTGGTCTTGTCCTCCAGAAAGCACATGATGATTGAACGAGGGGTGGCGGTCGGTGGTGGCTTGGGACCGAGGGATCGGTGGCAGCGCTGTATGCCCAGGTCAATGTCCAGTGCTAATTCAGTTTTAATAAAGTTATTAATGAACCCCATCATGTCATTCCCCTCGCTGTTTTCTGCAACATTGTATAAACGTAGGTTTTGGCGTCGAGACCTTGTTTCTAAGTTCAATACCTTCTCTTGCAGTCTCGTGGTCTTGTAGTAGTGAACTCATCATTTGTTTGGCGTCTGAGCTCCACTCCTCGACGCTCTCCACCCGCCGCTCTGTCCGTTCCGCGTTGTCCACGGTGCTTTGTAAGTCTGTGACAAGCCTAGTCAGTTTGTTGTTGAATTCTTCTTTGAGGTCTGCCATGTCTTTGCGCATTTGCTCGAAAAGAGTTACTTTAAAGCCCTCCAACTCCTTCCTAACTTCGGTCCTCATGGCTTTTATATCAGCGTGTATCGCCTCCATGCTCGCCTGTAGGCACGCCATGGCGTTTCGCCCTGGAGCGTTTAGCTCCGGGTCCACGTTGCCGTCGCAACTCTTCTCCGTTGTTTGTCTACCTTTCTTTTCTGATCTGGTGGTCGTTTTATCACTTTTAGTCTTTCTTTTGTCTCCCCTTTCCATTTTTGTGTTTATTTTTCGGAATATAGTCGTTTTTTAGGGGAAATAAAGTAGACCTTGCTGGGAGCTGTTGTTCTATGCTGCCGCTCTCTCTGGTGTCATACCGGAAGTCTATCTATTCAGGACATTTTTAACTGTGTTTAGTTTAGTTTAGTATAGTTTAGTTTCTATGTAGAAATGATATATATATAGCAAAGAAAACAAGTTGCTGTTCGAGGAAAGTCAAAAGCCGGCAGGCTTATTTAGAATCCTTTCCTTACTGGAAGAGGTCATTAAATAACATGGGTTAAAAGTTCAATAAGAACAATACTAAATAATACGAGGGAGCAGCAGTGCAATATAGAGATAATTCTGACTACAGAAGACATTTGATATTGTTTTAGATGTTTCTTAAGTATTGGCCAGGATAGTGATGAGTGATGACTAGATAAGAGACGACCAGATGACTAGAGAGACAGCTCCACAACTGAGGGCCTCTAAATTTAAAGAGGCCCTCAATTGTGTTCCATTGGATCCATTGTAGTTAGTATTTAGTCACTGGAATTGTCATGAGATCTTGTTAGTACTTTTCATTGGTTCAATATTGATATAACCCACAGACAGACTTAACCACTCTCACTTTAGGGCCTTGCAAACGTGACGCGAGGAACGCAGGCGTTGTTGCCTGCATCAACACAGGTCTCCTCCAGGTCTGCTCAAGAGGGGCGCAACAACGCAAGCAAAACAAAAAAAAGCTAAACAGAATCCAGGTCTGGTGAGTCGTGGGCGTGTGCACGTAACGAGCAACGCTCGCAACAAATTCACGGGACCGCGCTCATGTAAATACGCTTGCATTGTCGCGCTGCGACTTCTCCGAGCAAAAACGCATGAGGTCTCATTGAATATGAACTATAGGCATGTTTTTTCGCTCGCCGTTTGCAAGGCCCTTTTCACTTACAGTTTTCTTTTGTCACATCATAGTCACGTAGATTGGCTATTCTTTATACATGGTAGTATTCACAAAAACAAACCATACACAGTTAAAATATGGAAATCATCCCAGTCGGGGACTGACTGCCAAGCAGTCGTTTTGTAATGGTGACTCTGTATTGAAACTAGCACATGACTTGTGCTGAACTATCGGTCAGTCAATGGCCGCGGTTACATGCAGCCTTGCAGGCTGATCATTCCGAATAAATACTTCCGAATAAAATACATCCGAAGTAATGTTTTTTGCTGCGTGTTTACATGGGAAATGGTCATTCCGAATGAGCGTTTACAAGGAGATGTGATATAAGACATGATACATGTTAATTCACGTGATGGACACGTGTTGGACACATAAAATATAGGCAGTTCATTCATTATGTGAAAGACGATACTTTGAAATCCCATCATTTCATTCTGCAGTAGCTTTGAGGCTGCTGGTTGGATAGGGGCGGGCGTATATGTTTACCGTATTTTATTCCCCACCCGCTGCGGCTCCCCTTCTCCGCTGGGAAGGTGATCATCTCGTTTTTATTTGTACTTTATTATCTACACTACAGCACGGCCAGGGCACGCACACTGATTATTATGTTTATGTTTATTTGTGATTCGTCTTTGCACAATGCACGTACATTGTGTAAGTAAGCGCTGATCTACAGGCTGACAACGTGTCCCAATTAAACTGCAAAGCCGTTATGTTTCATGACGTTTTGGTTGCAACTTGGAATAGGAAAGTTATAGCCTATAAAAGTTTAAAGGGATAGGATGGACATTATAGCGATAATAGCGTATTCTTGGGACTGTGTGTGTGTGTGTGTGTGTGTGTGTGTGTGAGAGAGATTACTGAACAGCGGACTGACGGCATTTCGTCCTCTCTCGCCTCCGTCTTTCTGTGAGTCCCCCATGCACTTAGCCTACAGTAGCATGAAGCATCCAGATACATATAGGCTGGCTATATAACCTATAGGCCTATCAAACATGTTTGAAAATTATCAGAGTGATCATCAACTCGGGACGGTTGGATCTTCGAACACTCACAGATCAGGGGGATCATCATCACCACTGCTGCTGCAGCCTGCTCCACGTTTTTTTTGTGTGTAGGCTATTTCGGATCTGCAAAATGCACGAAATAACGCGCTCTATGTGCAAACTCCTCGGCGCGCCTTGGATATGAGCGCCTTGGAGTTGGAGCGCCTTGGAAATGAGCATGCTCAGAAAGACCAGAATGAATTTACATCCGAAGCAGTGTATACATGAGTCCAACTTTCGGCCAATCGCATTCAACATCGGAATAATCCGGCCAGTGACATCGGAATGGTTTTTAAATCGCATCGAGCATTTTCATTCGGATTTACGTTTTTGTAGGTGTTTACATGACAACGTTTAATAGGATTTCACTTCTATTCGGAATTAAGAGGGGTTGAAAGACCTCATGTAAACGTACCCATTCACAGAAAATGACTCCATTTCAATCTGATCTATTTGAATAAGCTTGTATCAACACAATGTGTGCACTGCAGTTAAATGGGTTGGGGCCGCTCTGGAGCTCGATAGCAGCTCTTTCTGAAGAGGCATAATGGATTTGTGAGCATCCAAAGAATCTTCGGGCAGATTTCGTAGTGCTTGAAAATCACTGTATGCCAGCGGTTCCCAAACCTTTTTGGTCATGCACCCTGTTACCTCCCAACCTAGCTGACACACCCCCACACATGGAAATATAAATTGCATAAGCTACTGTATATGGATACATATATTTCCTATTTATCCACATATATGCACATGTGTATATATTAACCTGAATATGGAATATACATTATATGCAGCATAGGCTATGTTCTGCATAACTTTCCATATACTGTATTGGCATATTATGTTCATATATTTAGAATAAAACCATAGCACCACCATTAGTCTTTTCATGTCGCGCATGCCCTGGATGGCGCTCGGGCATGGATAAAGGCGCTATATAAATGCACCATTTACCATTTAACCCCTGCTGTATACTGTAGCCACATCACATGATTGTGTGTGCGTGCGTGCGTGCGTGCGTGCGTGCGTGCATGCGTGCGTGCGTGCGCGCGTGCGACTTCTGATGACTGACTTGGCTTATGACTTCGCTTATCAGTCAATCATTGGAATACGCTCAGGCTCTCATTCAGCCTCTTGAGAAGACCTTCTTGGTCTTTATCTCAATGAGACGAAAACTGAATACGTAAATATACCGTATACAAATCCAACAATAACCACATTATAAAAACATGTACAACACTCCTCTGAAACAGCTTGATGACTACAAGTAGCTCCGAGACATGGACACTTTCAAATAAATTAGAGAAACGGTTCGGATGGCACTTACACCCGCCTTCTAAGAGCGCAACATCTCTCTTGGAAGAGCCGCCCATCAACTAATCTTATATAAGGCAACCTTCCCCTAGTTTCTTCACTAGTCCGATCCAGAAGAACACAGTTTGTCAGCCACTGCTACAGAGCTGACAATGAGGTTATATGATCTTCCCTTCTTCTCTGGAATCCTGCCTCAAAGCAGACCAAAGGTAGAAAACTGTCGTTCCCTGATGTCATCACTAGGGACACATGCATCAGTAAAGGCTCATACATAGTCTGGATTTTCGGTGGTTAGGTGACCACCGAACTACAACATGACGTCACGAGCCGCGGTGACGAGCAAACCACCGCCACTGCTCCAGCCCTTCTCTGTTTTTACTCACCACCGCTCAACGTTATTTCAGCTCCGGTGGTCAGCTCACCACCGGAGCGGTGGTCACCTCACCACCTAAAATCCAGACTATGAATAGGCCTTAAGCAGGAACTGGGGATGGCAATGAAGGACCGGAAAGTCTGGCGTGGCATTGTGAGACGGTCGAACAATGATGATGTGCGTGAGTGCGTGCACAGATATTTTCTTACAAGAATTCAAGAATACAAGAATTCTCTACTGCCCTCGCGAGGAACCTTTCTCTGGGCCTGGTCACATATACTGGATGCATGTCTGCCCTCTCAATCGGAGACTAATCACAGCTTACACACGCTATGTGCACATGAGGACTATGATAATTATATAACCCATGGAGCACTGAGGTCCTAACAACTTAATGAGGTCTTGCTCAGCTAAAATTCACTCTGAATGTCTCTATTAATGTTTTTATAATAGCTACAGATTGGCTTCACTCACAAACTGCAATCCTGATAATTGCTATGATGAGCACTGCAGTGTCACAGTTAATTTACTATGGAACCCTAAATATCAAAACTACCGTATATACAGTGTCTGTCTGTCTGTCTGTCTGTCTTCTGTCTTTTTATATAATTAGCCCTAATGTGAACCACAGAATATGCATACAAGAGCAAGCTGCACAATACATCGATTTCAGCAATATATATAAGCTATAATTTGGTTCATGTGTTGACCAATGTCACAATGGCACATAGCCTACATATTTCATTTGAGGTTTGTGACTATTTATTGATTCAGCATGAAGACTAAAGCATGCAAAATAATTGTACGCAAGCTTTGATCCCTGATAAGTCAGCCTCAGACTTGACTTGAGCATGGGCGTATGCGCTCAAAAAATGTCACGGTCAAAAAACTTTGTAAAACCCCACACCTAACGTGGGAATGGTCAGAAATCGGAAAATATAGCGCTTTAACTTGTTAACAGAAAATATGTAAAAAAAATATATAACTTACCTATCTTGAAGGCGATAGATAGGCTGACTTTGTAATGGTGTTAATGTGGCTGATAAGATTCAGGTCTGAGTACATGACTACGCAAAGATGCCTGGCTTTGGGTGTTGTTTGTAACATTATTGATTGAAGCTGAGCGCTGACTTTTAATCATTTCTTCCTTTTTGCTCCAAAAACAATTACTTCAGTTTTGTCTGTCTTTAATTGAAGACGGTTCTGGCACATCCACTTAGTTTTATTTATTAGTTCAGTGCACTTCCTCACTGTTTGTATTGGATCATAGTCCCCTGGTGATGTGTGTGTGTGTGTGTGTGTGTGTGTGTGTGTGTGTGTGTGTGTGTGTGTGTGTGTGTGTGTGTGTGTGTGTGTGTGTGTGTGTGTGTGTGTGTGTGTGTGTGTGTGTGTGTGTGTGTGTGTGTGTGTGTGTGTGTGTGTGTGTGTGTGTGTGTGTGTGTGTGTGTGTGTGTGTGTGTGTGTGTGTGTGTGTGTGTGTGTGTGTGTGTGTGTGTGTGTGTGTGTGTGTGTGTGTGTGGCCTGTGCGCATGTGCGGCCTGTGCGTGCCCCGCGTCTGCTTAATTATGGTAGCATATTTTCTATATCCTCCAGATTCTGCCCAAAAATCCCGCAAATCGTTACACACTATCTCTATAGTCATGTGTTCAAGATAAATCTGTCCGATATTTCATATTCCATCCTAATTGGCTAACGTTGGCTTTCAAAGTTTGCAGGATTGGCCCTTTTGAAACAAAAAGCCTCAAATCATGAACGCAGCGTGCAATTTACGTGAAATCTTTCACAGACTTTCCTACTAGGCTGAGGAATATATCCCACCCTTTTCACATTGGCCTGTTATAGCGCCACCAACAGGTGGAACACATTTTTGGAACAAAATGCCTCAAATCATCCAATTGCCCTTAAGAACAAATGGCACCCTTTTCACATTGGCCTATTATAGCGCCACCAGGAGGCCACAACCTGACCTGACCTGGTGGAGACCTGTGCCCGAGGGGCACTTTTTCTAGTTCTATTCTATTCCATATCTGTTCAGGGCTCGGATCTTCGGCTCCGGGCGGCCGTGTGCTACCCTACAGGAATATATGCATCTCAACACATCCTGCAGCTAGTGATGTCGTGCATATAGCATTTCATACAGTATTTCACTGGCCCAGATCGTTAAACCTTCAACCTTCAAATGCAATGTTGCCGTTTGATAAATCCGGCCCGTCTAATTGCGCCGACAGAGAAGTCAGGTCAGTCAAGAAAAGGCCTTTGGCAAGATAAACGCTTTGACATCCACGTGTCGTGTCCAATTCATCTTCAAAAGAATGACTTCCATTTCCATTATTTATTACTGCTGATTAGGAAGATCATGTGGAATATTTGAACTCTCTCTCTGTCTCGGTCTCTCTCTCTCTCTCTCTCTCTCTCTCTCTCTCTCTCTCTCTCTCTCTCTCTCTGTCAAAGACCAGTCTGAAGTGAGTGGTGCAACAGCGCCCCCTGTTGGTACTCTAAACATAGGGACGGACATGGGGACACAGGGACATTGCTGTTCCTTGGAGTGGTTGCACCACTCGACAATATCAGATATTCAAGCTAATATTGCGTCACTTAGGGCTGCGCTATGAGCTTGTAGATTTGTTATATACTAATCGTGAAGATTTGTCTTTAGTTTAGTCTTTCAAAACAATTTTTTTGTAACTCAAATCTTTGCATCTGGGGCTCCCTAGAACAAAGTATGCTGAGATTGGGGTCTCAGCATGCATATCGTATACAAATACATATCTTTTTTGGGGTCCTTGATATGGAAAAAGTCTATCTATCCATTATATCTCTATCCATCTATCCGTCTGTCCGCCTGTCTGTCTGTCTGTCCTGTCCTGTCTGATACAGTATTTCACTGGCCCAGATCGTTCAACCTTCAACCTCTGTCTGTCAGTAAATCTGCCTGCCTGCGTGTGTGCACCCCTCTGGCTCTCCACCCTCCCTTCCTCCCTCCATTCCACCCCCCACCACCACCTACCTCTCTCTCTATCCACATGGGTGTGTCACAGAAGCCAGGCCATAAAGCTGTTGGCAGGTCGATCAAAGATAAAGAATCTCTAACGCCTACAAATCCCCCTGATAGGTGTGCACTGTGATCTGCACACTGTTCATGTTTTCATCCTACAAATCCCCCTGATAGGTGTGAACTGTGATCTGCACACTGTTCATGTTTTCATCCTACAAATCCCCCTGATAGGTGTGAACTGTGATCTGCACACTGTTCATGTTTTCATCCCGGGTGTCTTTTATTTATTTCAATGTGTTCAATCTGCTCTAAAAAAACACCCTTCTCTGTCTGGCACCTCGCATTTCGCTGCTGCCGGGGTGGAAACCTCACACATCCCAAACACTGTTACTTTTCAGGATTTAGAATTATAAAAAGCGTGCAGCTAAAATAGCCAAAGCGTTTATTGGAGCTTGTAGATACAGCATTTTGTCGGTGCTTTTGTGTGAAACTGTAGTACAGGATAGTTATTTACGGGAAAATAAGTAAAGGAAATCGTTAAAACCTGAAATATGGAGATACAAGGTTTCTGCCAGACAGCAACGATTTTGTTATTGGCTGGAATTATTCCTGACAATTGGATCAGCATCTCTCTCTCTTTCTCTCTCTCTCTCTCTCTCTCTCTCTCTCTCTCTCTCTCTCTCTCTCTCTCTCTCTCTCTCTCTCTCTCTCTCTCTCTCTCTCTCTCTCTCTCTCTCTCTCTCTCTCTCTCTCTCTCTCTCTCTCTCTCTCTCTCTCTCTCTCTCTCTCTCTCTCTCTCTCTCTCTCTCCGCCCCCCCCCCCCCCACACCTCCCTTTCTACGCATTGGCCACGTTCCATTTCTTTCTATTACGCCATGGAATTGGCCTGCGTTTAACTCGTCTCTTGCACAAAGGGTTTGGTCTGGTCTGATGCCGTTTGTTCTTTATATGCTGGGACTAATTACATTTCTTTGTGTCATTCTGCGGTACATTTGTTCTCTTGTGAACCGGGTCCATTTCTCGCTGTCCGACTGTGGGACCACAGGGGTGTAATCCGCTGGTTCTCAGTGTCTGATCTAACATAGCCTGTCTCCTCCTCCAGCCCCTGAATCGCTAGCCACGCTTTCAGCGGGCTGGCGCTGCTTACGGAGGGGTTTTCTGGGTTGAGAATCTAACAGGCCCAATGGGGTTAGGGATGATACAGCATGAACCAACCGTCAAAGAGTCCCAGTTTGCCCATGCCTCCATCTCAGAAATCGGCTGCATTGAGAGGGATTTCAGACTGAATAATGGAGTGAAACAAAATGCTAATTCAGGCTCGTCTATACCTACCTACCACACAGACAGTCTTGAGATCAAATTGACGGGTTTTCTCCCCCCCCTCTGAGATTCCACTTGCCACTGTCTTCCCTCAGGGTCTATAACACCTACTCACAGCTGGATGCCATCATCAGGGATACCGTTTTCTTTTAAATATTGATTAGCGTTGCGTACAGAACATGTAATCCCATGCACTCACAGGAATGCTTCATTTGGTTAGAGACAGAGATAATGTAAACAGCCTGGAGTGTCTGGAAAATGTTGTTACAGTGTGGTTGTTGTTATGTTAATATTGATGCTAGGGATGTCCCGATCACGGTTTGTTTTGCTCCCGATCCGATTCCGATCATTTGATTTTGAGACATACCGATACGGATCTTTCCCGATCCGATCTTTATTTTTTTGAGTGGTGCAACCACTCCAAGGAACAGCAATGTCCCTATGTCCCTCCCCATGTCCACGTACCTGTCTGTCCCTATGTTTAGAGTACCAGTAGGGGAAAAAGTAGCGCTGTTGTGCTAGAAACAGAGAGAGAGAGATGGTGTTGCACTGTTGCCTGCTAATTACAGAGGGAGAGGGGGAGGGGGAGGGGGGGGGGGGGGGGAGCAGGGGGAGGGGGGGGAGCAGGGGGAGAAAGAGGGGGAGAGGTATCTGCTAAATGCCAATTCCCCCACACAGTAACTCTGTCATTTCTCGACCGTTTCGGACGCGGGACAGCTCGCCGGAACCGGGGCGGCACCCTGGGCGCGTTCCTGTGGGTCTGGAAGTTCCGGGGACCCACCGGGGACCCCCCACACAGAGTTGCACCACTCAGTTCACACGGGTGTGATTTTGATATAACACTTATGCCATATCACAATTCAATATTGAAAGGCAAAATGTGACTACTTTTATTAGAATTGTCTCCACCAGGCCGAAGGCATGGGGAGAGAGTATGTTTTGCACTCCGTCCGTGTGTGTGTGTGTGTGTGTGTGTGAGTCCGTCCGTCCGTCCGTCTGTTACCAGCTAATCTCCGGCACCGTTAACCCGGTCCATGCCATATTTTGCACACACACTCCCTGGATGCCAACGATGAACCAATAATGGCCTGTTATAGCGCCACCAGGAGGCCGACTTCTACAGCTTATATAACTGAAGTCAAGTTAAAACTCTTAAAGAGTATCTCTCTCATTCAGAGAGTACTACAGACACCTATGAGTTAAGACTCTTAAAGAGTAACTCTCATTCAGAGAGAGTACTACAGACACCTATGAGTTAAGACTCTTAAAGAGTAACTCTCATTCAGAGAGAGTACTACAGACACCTATGAGTTAAGACTCTTAAAGAGTAACTCTCATTCAGAGAGAGAGTACTACAGACACCTATGCCATCATGCATAGCTGGGGTTGCATTTATTTTTGTTCATCATAGGTGTCTTTCACACCTGAGTGTGACTAGTCTTTGTTTGATGATCTCTGACTGGGACCAGAAGGAAAACAACTAGCATAAACACAACAGTTTTTACAAAATCTCATTGCTTATACATCTTTCTTTGAGATTTACATAAGACAATTAAAAATCCGATCTTCTTTTGAAATGTGATCGGAGCCGATTTCCGATCATCCGATCGGAACAACCCTAATTGATACAATCTCCTTTAAGTCCATTGACCAAACATTTTTTCCACTGAATGTGCTTTTTCTAGTTTTATAAGTTACAAAACTGGGTGCTGTCTTTTACATTCTGTAAAAGCGCAGCTGTGACATTGAACTGCCGTAAATCCATAGTTACGTTACGGAAGCACTTCCGTATACGTCGTCATCGATTATACACTCGGCCAACCCTTTCAGCCTTTCGGCTGCCATGTTAAGAGGTCAGATGGGTGGGCAACACTTTTGAGATTTTCAAGTTGGCCCTGACCCAGAAAAGGTAGTGCACCGGAAGAGACTAAATGTGTTACGTTTGGCTGTATGTCGTCAATGGAACTGGAGTGGGCGGAATCCAGAACCAATTACGGGTGTTGTGGGACTCGGAGATGTTGTGACTATAGACAAACTATTTCGGGCCGACTGTGATTGGTCAGACGTTGGTCAGGCTTTTTTTCCCACATGGTTTCCGCGTGCAACTCCGCTTCACGCTCATACCTGTCAGAAGTGAAGCCAGTGAAAAGCAGCGGTTGTTTGGAAGAGACAAATTATCAGGGTAATAGCTCGCACTTTGCGACACTTTGAGCATCTTTACCTCTCGTTTTAAGGCACTTTTAACCCTTCTCTTTAAGGACTCAGTCAGATGTGTCTTGGTGCATTTTGTATGTGTGTCAACTGTCAATATGTGAACCTTATTTCTGGTACTTTCATATGGGATAAAAGGACTGATATGTCAACATAATTTAGATGTGTATATAGGTATTTAAGGACTCTTACGTCTATAATGTATAAAGTTGTTTGAATTGTTAGGTTTGCACTTTTGGTACAAGTTGGCTGAGAACTCATTCTCTGCATGGGTCAGAGGTACTGTCTCTCCTAGGGAGACCATATAATGTGGCACTTCCGGTGTCTCCAGCAGATAGACAACGCTGATGAAGGCTTGAACGCCGAAACACGTTCGTTGTACTGCTGCTCTGCGGCATACTATGTCAACTGATACAAGAATAAATTAAAAGTGCCTTAAAACGAGAGTTCCGTGAGTGCTGGTTTTCTCTTTGAGAAATGTTCCTGTTGGAAGAGACAAGCCAACTTCCAAGAGGTACAAAAACACACCTGTGACCAAAACTGACCATTCATACTGTATGAACACAACCCTATCGCTAGAAAGAGTCTGAAACTTCCCCACAGCAAGTCGTGGTCGCGACTTTATCCAGGTATAAATCTAACCATCTATTCAAACAGTGCTGCCTGCAGCCGTACAGTGTATGCTCTTTTGTATGGTCTGAAAGCGTTCAGAAATCAGGCGTTGAGGCACTTGATACCGATCGCAGTAGTAGTGTGAAACGGGATCCGTGGCATAACCGTGATGTGATGCATCAATTTGGGGGTGCGTGAAATTAAACATAACGTTGAGAGCCATTGCTCTAATGATTAGAGCCTCTAATGATGAATACCCAGGACCTGAATGGAAACAAGACTGCAAGGACTTGTTTCTGTGATATCCTTTTGGACCAAGTGTCAAAGTATTAAATCAATGGATTGTTGCAGGCGTTCCCAAACCTTTTTGGTCGTGCACCCCCTGTTACCCCCTGACCTAGCTGACGCACCACCCCAATGTCCGGTCTTGTTGTATTTGGCCGAAAGTGATTAGCAAAAGTGTGTGTGTGTGTGTTTTTTTTTTTTTTTTTTTTTTTTGCATTATTGCACATAGCCAAAATGCATTAATAATATTAGGCCTGCGTTCCTTTGATTTGATTTGTATTAAGGATCCCCATTAGCTGGTGCCATAGCAACCAGCTAGTCTTCCTGGGGTCCACATAAGAATAAACATTCCAGTTCTTATCGTGCCCACAAGACAGTCAGTTACAACACTTGGCTAGATGTGGTTCAGCCACAGCTGAACACATTCCAGTACACATACAATTACAAATACACATTTGTTAAAAAGTCAGTATTCAACTTACATTAGTTCGGATGAAATACAAATAAAAATTGCTAAGATTACAAGTGAGTGTGAAAAAAAAAAAACACTTCACTGTATCAAATGGAATTTTAGATGCTTTTTAAACGTTAATTTACTATTTATTTAGGTTTCGAGGCAGGTTATTCCAAAGTGACTTACTTACTTAGTTCCTCCCGTTCCTATTGGAACATTGGGTGACGAGTCCTCCATTTACTCCGGTCTCTGGCGACCCTTCTTGCTCCGTGCCAGCTGACACCCATCTCGCTTAGGTCTTCCTTAGCTGTCTGTCTCCATGTCTTCTTTGACCTCCCTCTCTTCCTATTTCCACCTTCTGGCATCCAGTCCATTGCCACACTTGCCGGTCTCTCTCTTGGCAGTCGGAGTACGTGCCCAGCCATTCTCCTTCTCGTTTCATCGACGATGACAGACAAAGTGACAATGATCTATAAATAAATGATCTCTTTAGAAAATTATATTTTGGGCGAGGTAACACAAGCTGCCAATTACTGGAACCTCTAGTGTCATGATCATGCACAGTATTACTAAAAACAATCTGTGAATTTATGAAAACAGGAGTTTTACTACTCATGACTGTTTTGAACAACACAAGAGTATTAAAAGATAACCTCAACGGTAAGCCAGGAGAGGCAGGCATGCATACGACTCACATTTGTTCTGAGAGGGCAACCCATTACCAACCGTGCAGCCCTGTTCTGGACAACCTGGAGCTTCCTCAGGTCACCACTATAGCAGCAGATGACCATACAGTCATCTGCATCTTCACTTTAGGTTGAGAGCCACACACACACACACACACACACACACACACACACACACATACACACACACACACACACACACACACACACAATCAAGACCGAAGCATTTGCAGCTGGCTGGTGTTTATTACCTGGCTTGCGCTGCGCAGCTCTTCATTATAGCGCTGGTTAACACAGCCTACTAAATACTAATGCTACACCCTGTGGATTTTACTTTGCAAAGTGTCGACAAATAATGGACAGACAATCAGTGTTTCCACACCTAAGCGCAAAACGGCCGACAGCCGCGCACGTCTTACGCTGTCCGCAGCTTATTTTCCGAGTTTTTAGACAGCTGGTGGATGGAAATTAAGCTCCACCTCCGCGGACGACTTGCACGGAGGAGAGCGTTTCCGGGAATCTGGCCGTTGCGCAAGTTGTCCGCGGAGGTGGAGCTTAATTTCCATCCACCAGCTGTCTAAAAACCCGGAAAAATAAGCTGCGCACAGCCGAGAATGTGCGCGGCTCTTTAGTAAGTCTGGCAGCACCTAATGTGAGTTGGCTTCATGTCTTGAGTTGAAACTGTGACACTGGATGTGTGAGGGAACTTGGAAAGGGTGGACTGTGGGGAGGAATGTCACTACAGAGAGAGAGACTGAGCTGCTGCTGCTCTCCCATCTCGAGTCATGCAGCTCTATACAAAAACAGTGTTTTACCGGATTTTGACGTTTTGTGTTAAATAACACTATAAACCGTCCCTTTTCATGTCACGCAACCCCTGCAGGCCGTCCACGCACCACAAGGGGTACGCGCACCACAGGGGGTACGCTGTAACGCGCACCACAGTTTGGGAAAGCCTGGATTAGTGTAATCCAATGGTTCTCAATGGTGGGGTCCCCCAGGACCCCTGGAAGTCCTTGAGGGGGTTCCAACCTCCAGCGGGTCCCCAAAATGAATCGAGCAGTTTAAAACCCATTCTGGACGGGAACCCGTTTTGGTGTTTTAACTAAGCATTATGTTATTCTTTAGCTATTGAAAAATAGCAGATCTACAAGCTCATAGCGCGCTACCGAGTGGCTTGCTACGAGCTTGTGGGTCTGCTATTTTTGAAAAATCGTGAAAATGTGGCACAAATCTTTGAATATAATATTCTTTCAGAAGACCTTTTATTTATTGCGACGTCAGGCCTAAATGGATTAACTACTTTAACCTTATACTTTGGCTATATTCAAAACGCGTTCTGAACTTGTAGATCTGCAATTACCTAAATATTTTGGTGGGGAAAAAAGTACTAATGTTACCCTTCTCTGGTACAAAGACTTTTTAGATCGGGGTCCAGCCCGATCAGTCGCAGCAAAGTACATGATCAAATTAGGGGTCCTCCTTGACATGAAAAAGTTTGAGAACTTTTTTTTTTGTCTAATCCCATATTCTTGTTGTGCTGCTCCTTGTTTCAGATCCGTCTGTACGCGAGGCCCGATGCCATTTCCAGCGGAGCGGGAGATTACGCTCTCCACATCACCAAGAGGCTGCTGACTTTCTACGAGGATTACTTCAAAGTGAAGTACTCCCTCCCCAAACTGGGTCAGTACCTCCTGCCTGACACTCTCTGACCTTATTAGATAACTGTCTGTTCCTCCGTGTGCGTGCGTGCGTGCGTGTGTGTGTGCGTGCGTGCGTGCGTGTGCGGCTGCTGCATATCGTAAACATTATTAAAAAAATCTGTGTGAACTGAGTGGTGCAACTCCCCTCTCCCCCTGCCTCTCTCTGTCTCTCTCTCTCTCTCTCTCTTTAATTAGCAGGCAACAGTGCAACACTATCTCCCTCTCTCTGTTTCTGGCACAACAGTGCCACTTTTGCCCCTACTGGTACTCTAAACATAGTCACATAGGTGAGGACATAGTCACATAGGTGAGGACATTGCTGTTCCTTGGAGTGGTTGCACCACTCAAAAAATGACTCCTGAGACTGCATACAGAGACTGCGGATTGTATCTTCTTATATGTAAAAATCAAACACATTAATTTGAATAGTGGTAATCAATAGAATAATCACTAAGAAGATAACCGATAGTTGCATTGCATGCAGCCCTATAGTATACTATACTGTATTATGCTCCTATCGCCACCGGAATGGAGGAGAGCCGTCCCAACCTGTTATGAATAACTGCACCACACATTATGTTGATGAATTCTCATTCAAATAGATCATCTAGATTGAAACGGAATCATTTTTGTGTGTCTGACCGATAGTTCAGCACGAGTCATTTGCTAGTTTCCAATGCGGCCGCCATTACAAATCGACTGCCTCGCAGCAAGTCAGTCTATGACTGTGATGATGTCATTTGCATATACCGCAAAATAATGTCCGTACTGTAGTAATACATAACAACACGCTATGTAATATATTGTTGCTGTCGGGGGCAGAAACATTGTATCTCCATATTTTTGGGGGTTTTCTTTTGTACATTGATGCACTGCCTTGTCGTACAATTGTGTTGTACTCATTTGCTACTAGCAAGGTGTTCCTATAGGGTGTTCTTTCTACTAAGCCCAGTTGTATTTTGAGGCCAGCCATTCTTTTTAGGTTTACTTTTGAGTTTGGGTAGGTAGGGAGTTTTACTGGCTTTTGGTAATGCACTCCATGTTGATTGCAGTTACTTAAACCCCCAGCATCCGAATTGTGTGGAAAGCTTTAGCTGAAAATAGCAGATAGACACGCTCACAATGCAACACGTTGCGTCACGTTGTGACGGAGGTTTCTTTGCCCATTCAAAAATAGCATATATTTATTTATTGTCCCGAAGGATATTTGTCTTCACAGTCTGTTCAACACCCACATCAAAAATAGCACATAACACCAAGACGATACAAAAACATGAGGTCCCCACTGTATACAGAACCACCCAATCATGTATGCACGAGAACCATCCTATCGGTATCGGTGGGGCAGTTTGTTTGTAATGCCGCGATGGCTGAGGGGACAAAACTCCTACTGAAACAGACCTTTTTCCATGGCAAGGTTCTGTATCTTTGTCCAGATGGCATGACGTTAAAAAAGCAATACAAGCTGAGCTCATGAGTTTGTGCATTCCACATTTTGGTTGCAGTTAACAGTATTACTGCATAACCCGCGTTCCCCGCTATTTAATCCAACATTCTACGCTGCCGATATTGTTTTATTACCTTTAGAGCATACGCTGAAGTATTTGCAGCTTTCAACCACGAAAATCCGGCGAAAAATAGTCCGATGGGTTGTTATGATCAGAAGCTCCAGCGGCCATGACAATGCGAAACGAAACCACCCTGCCCAGCATGTTGTAGTCTAAACAAACGGCCCGTTCACATGCATTGGGCTCAATTTCCCAGAAGCCCTAGCAGCCCAGAGGATGACTTGATTTCCGGTTTCGTCATCATAACGCGACTATTAGCGTATTACGCGTGGTGGAACCCTGGATTAAACAAACATCTCAGAAAAACAAAAAAACAAATAATTATATCAAATGGGGGTCCGTGACCTAAAAGGCATATCAAAGTGGGGATTCTAAATTAAAATTAATTAAGAAAAGAAAAAGGCTGAGTCACTGATGAACGTAGACTCTATGGCGGCTCGCCACTGTGGAGGTAATTAATGTGAAACGGCATGTCAGAGTGCTCAGTGTGCCTGCCTTTGAAAGAGCACAGTACAGTGTGTGCTGGGGATTTAGCCCCATATGAATAGTGACCTTGCACCAGGCAGCGCTGCTTTGCAAGGTTGCATGATGATTCTAACATTGTGTGGTACAGTTCTGGACACGCACGCACGCACGCACGCACGCACGCACGCACGCGCGCGCAGCTCATCAATATGTCCATACACGGACGCATGTGGCAAGAAAATTCTAGATTTCGTTTTTACACGCCATTATAATGTTCTTATTTTGATCATAAGATCCAATTACTGAATGACAGTCTTCCGGTTTCCTACAGAATGTGTATGTAACGGAGTCGCTATGTATGGCACACTAGGAGTCCACTATAGGATGCACAGTGAGTCCACACAGCAATGCTCCCTCCTATCTAAAGGAACTCCTCGAACCCCTGACCTCCACCCGCTCCCTCTACTCTGAAAATTCAAACACAATCAAAAGTCAAAACCCCACAAGACGAAGCTCTGCACCATGGGTGATACTGGGCCTTCTGCTCCTGGGCTGTAGAATGCCCTCCCTGACCATCTGAGAGCCACACAGTCTGGTTTTTAAAGTGGGACTAAAAACCTTTCTTTATAACAAGGCATTTGCCTAGAGATGAACTTACATGATGCCTTTCAACTTGAACTTGTTCCTTTGCTGTGTATAGATAGGGTATGGGGTGGGGCGGGGAGGTCTCTGACCATTGGTCTGAATTTTATTCATGTCTTGTTTTGATTATTATTATTATTATTTCAAATCTCTGTAAATCTGTTTTCTTGCAATACAGCGCCCATTAGCATTGAGATTTGTGTAAAATATAAAGTGTGTTACAAATATATTATTCAGTGCCTGTTGGGTAGTGGCCTACTTGGAACGATGCAAGTTGGAAATGCATGCCCCACCCATTTATTATTATGTATGTTTCCCTTTTATGTCCATATGAGTTCTTTGTCAGACATGCCCAAATATGGAGTCTATGCAGATTTCAGAACTTCATTGTGATGTCAGAACAGGCCAGCTCCATATATGGAGATCTAGGGGTGATCAGGTGTGATCAATTGGCTAATTTCGGCCCTGTCCAGAGCCTGGTTCTAGACAACCGGCTATCCTTCGGGACTCGACAACCGGGCACTGCACTCCCCGTGGTGGTGTGGAAGGCGTGGTGTGGAACGGCGTGTGTCAAGTTGGAAGTCTGTGGTATGGTGCGAACGGTTCTGATTTACATAGATTACAGACACACGTACACACAGACGTGGTGCATTTATTATTATTCAAATACAGAACAGATACAGAACAAAACAACAACACCAGTACTCAACATTCATGTAGTGTATACAATTCTGAGATGCAATGTTAAAACCAAAAACTGTATGTTAATGAAATCAACTACAACTGGAATAAAATAAAAATAAAAAAAGGGGGAGGAGAGGGGGGGGAGGCCAATGGCTAAGTACTACCGGTAAATACTACCGCAAAGTGGGTTAGAAACGGTTGCCAAACTCTGGTATATTTCTGAGTGCAGCCCAGAAATATTCTTTGAGTTTGAGATGTGACATAACATCCTCCACCCAGCGTTTGTGAGATGGCGTCGCTGTCTTTTTCCAATTAAATAGTATCAGGCGTCTGGCAAGTAAAGGAGGAGAACACTATGTAGCTTCAGTCTGATTAGTTGGTGTTTGTATTCCCCCTGGAGAGGCACCGAACAACGCCGTTATCGGATTGGGATCTATTAGTTGAGTTACAAATATACGAGAAGGTATTAAATATCTCTCTCCAAAATGCAGTCCGTCTGGGACACGACCAAAACATGTGGCTAAGCGTAGCCGATTCCTGACCACACCTGGCACAGGCTGGATCTGAGTCTGGATCAATTGTGGCTAGTCTGCTAGGGGATACTGTAAATGTAGTCTATGTAAAACCTTAAAGATGGAGTGCCACAATTGTTGTATTTTTCCAGTTTTTCATGTGTATGAGGTGACAGTACTTCATTAGACACCCTAGAGTCATTTTTATGTGCAATGATGTATTCTCTTTGTATTTAGGGTTTCTTCCTGGAGGCTGAGCCCTTGACACTTTGACAGTCAAACGTGTCAATGAAAAAAAAACGGTAATATAGTGACATCACACTATCAGCCCCTCCCCTAACCCCTCCCCCTTTTCATACAACTACAGCTGTGGGTGCGGCTTAAGTTCAGGTGGATCACCACCCATCACCACCCACCAGGCAAACCAGGCATACTTCATCATCATCATCATAACCTTTAACATTTTAACAAATACTGTACACTTTTTTAGAAAAAAATCTTCCTCCTTATATAACAATAAGACCTGATGGAGTGCCATGATCAAATCATGGCACTCCATCTTTAAATTGTAACAACCCATGTCTAATGCATATTGAGGATGAGTGTACCATTGAGACTGGACGTGGTGCATTTATAGATAGATTATTATTATTACTAGGACAGCGGTTCTCAATCGTATTTTCAAGGACCACCATAACTACAGACCTGTAATGGTCATTTAGGTCTCTAGCTCTTTACAGTACGTCTACTCATTTTGTATGTCGGTCCGTGGCAAAAATAGAATTGTGTGTCAAATGTCCACCACAAAGCCAGCATGGCCATGAACCCATATGTCTCTCTCAGGTTTCCATCAGGTTTCTATCGTTACGTCTAGAGATGTCCCGATACTGTATCGGTATCGGGAAAAGTATCGGATCGGCCCTTATTTGTCATATCGGGTCATTTCGGTATCGGCGAATATGCCAGTCTAACCACCGATCCGACACAGGGGTAAGGGGTTCACACTATGGCAGGTAAATAAAATGTTGGGGTATCGGGATCGGATCGGAAGCGAAAAAAGTATCGGGACATCCCTAGTTATGTCACGCCGTGAAGATCATTGGTTGTGCTTTGAAATGTCAACGAGTGTGTGTGTGGTACCATCCCATGCCCAGGGCTGCATGTCCCAGGTGTCTCGTTCTGTGTCCACTATGCAGTGGTCAAATATTTCACTTTAAGTAAAAGTATAAATACTGCCATATAGAACCACTTTGTTACAAGCAAAAGTCCAGAATTCAGAATGTGCTGGAATAACTTAAAGTACCAAAAGTAGAAAGTACTTTTTATGCAGAATATCTCCTTTCAAGTTTTCAAAATGTAGAAAAATCTTTTGAAAATGGAAGCTCTACAAGCTCACAATGCGTTGCATCACCATTCGCCATGCAGTGTGAGCTTGTAGATCTGCTATTTTCATATGACCGAAACTAATTAATCTAGTGGGGTAAAAGTAGAATATTTGCCTCTGATAATGCATAGTGGAGTAGAAGTAAAAGTATTGGAAATTGAAAATACTCAAGTAAAGTACAAATACCTCAAAATTGTACTTAAGTACAGTACTTAAGTAAATGTACTTAGTTACTTTCCACCACTGCCAATATGTCTCGTTCTTTCTGTCTACTGCAGTGATATCTCAACCTCTTTCATGTCAAGGACCCCCACTTTGAAATGCATTAGGCATTTTTCTCTTTCAATATTTGTATTGCATACATACACATTACAAAGACAAAAAATAAAATATACGGTGGATAAAACACGACAGAGTCAACAACATGCCAGCATCTAATGTTTATCTCTGGGACCCCGATCTGCACTGTAGAATCCCCTCAGGGCCCTTTCTGGAATAGTCCTCCCAGCGCAATGCGGCTGGGAGGACTATTCCAACAACCATAAAACAACAACTCATCAGCATGTGTCATGCGCTGCGGTGCTTAAACACATCTACTGTTGCCACGACAGCGGGAAGCGCAGCGGGACGTCACCGCAGTGACGTCGCCATGACTATAAATAAGAGGCCTAGGTCGAGATTGGGCAAGACTGAGATTAAGGTGATTCAAACGAATATACTAACACAGCTACTTTTCAGTCCGACCCTCAAGAGGGCTATTCTGCCCTAGAGCACTCTCTGCTTCATACTTAGGATCTAAGAAGTCTTGGCTTCATCTACTGTACATACCATGAGCCTAGCCACGGCTTCTCTTTGACTGTCATTGACGTATATATATATAACTGTATATAGTATGTCATTTCAAATCCAACGCTAAACCGACATTGACGTATAGACTATTATATACGTCATCCGGTGTTTTCAGTGTTGCCGATAGAGGGCGCTCTTCGCAACCTGTGAGTTAACCTGTGGCTTCTGGTTCAGAGGACAAGCGGCAAGAAATGTGATCACAACAAATCCAAGCCCGGTTTAGTATAGTATTATAGGATTTATAAAAAATACATTTGTCTCTGCTTTCTATTCCCAAACAGTGTTTTTGGTGATAACAAGCTATATTGAACTGCCAATAACTAAATAATGGAACGTCGCTGTAACACCTTAACCCCCCCCAGAATAAAGTAGAGGCTCTCTTCTTTCTTTTGGGATATTGGTGTTCACATAGTCATGGAACAAATATTCTGTGGATCTTGAAAGATTAGTAAAAACGCTGGCAGTGGCTGCAGATTGTTCTTAGAGAAACTCCAGGTAGTCAATGAGGTGAAGGGAATGGGAACATACCGGGCGGCCTTCCTAATGTACCTACGGGATGGCACCTGTGGGCCGAGAAAAGCGTAAGAGTAGGGGGGGACGGGGGAACTTTGACCCAGACCTCCTGGGCTGTAACAGTCCTATACACACCCAAGACTAATTCAGAGCCCTAACACCACCCAGTAGCGCCGTGTGATCTGTTTGTGCTCAACCAATGCATCGCCTAACTAGTAAAATTGGCGTGGCAATTTGCGCTTGCACTCTGCTTGATGTATGCTTGTTGTATACAAAGGGTGTGATACATCTTGCCCCAATGCATTTCCAATGGGAGTCACATGGTTTGACACAACAGTTGTGTTGTATGAGGGGGGGGGGGGGGGGGGGGGCAGTCGAAACACAGCCGAAAGCCATACAACAGCTTGTAGTCCAAAATGTCGTATCAAACCATGTGACTTCCATTGGAAATGCATTGGGGCGGTCATGACACTTACATCTTGCTTACATCTATGCATCAATGTTGTATGCTAGATCGAAAGGTGTGAGTGAGGCCTTAGATTTCAAATCAGCAGCTTCTCGATGCGTCAAATGAAGTGTCGTTGCAAATCGTTGCTGTCATGTGGAAACCTTGTGTAAAAAAATAAACATTATTGTTATCAATTTGAAAACATTTTAAAATAGTGAAAATAAGCGATTTACAAACTCACATCACGTCACGTGTGACACGCTGTGAGCTTGGAGATCTGCTATTTCACTACTTTAATGTGACACTCTTGGGTGATACAGTAGGGTATTACTTCACAAAAACCCCTAAAACCTTGAAATATGGAGATACAAGGTTTCTGCAGCAACAAAATGAAAGGAGCCTATAGGTTATGATTTACTATTTTCCCCCAACAAACCATAGTGTTTTTAATACCAGTAGGTCCAGGCTGCTTGGACTTAATAGGCTGTAATAGGCTATAATCATTTCTATGTTCAATGATCTGACGATGCGAAATCAAGACAGCTTCTTCTAGAAAACATTACTCAAGCAGTGCAGGTACAACAAATGCCTGGTTGTAATGTAATAACTTTTGCCAAGTGAAGCTGTTATATTTGATTGCTATAATATTCCTTTATGATCATACAAATCTGTAATTCAGTTAGACACTTCAGCTCAGGATTAATAATTTATTGCAATAGTATTGCATTCAGGTTGGCGGTGTGACTCTGTGGCCCCATTTACATGCAGAAATGCATTCGGAATGAATGGATTCATTCCAGTCGTGTGAACTGAGTGGTGTAAGGTCTTATATAGACTGATCAGCTGTGGTCTGACGTAATGTCTGACGTAATGAAATCACACCCGTGTGAACTGAGTGGTGTAAGGTCTTATATAGACTGATCAGCTGTGGTCTGACGTAATGTCTGACGTAATGAAATCGCACCCGTGTGAACTGAGTGGTATAACGTATTATATAGCCTGATCAGCTGTGGTCTGACGTAATGTCTGACGTAATGAAATCACACCCGTGTGAACTGAGTGTTGTAACGTATTATATAGCCTGATCAGCTGTGGTCTGACGTAATGTCTGACGTAATGAAATCACACCCGTGTGAACTGGGTGACCATAGCAACCATGCTCATTTTTTTTGGTACGAACAGACACGGGTACATTTTTGAGTGGTGTAAACCACTCCTACAACTGGCTTTGTTAGTTTGTCTGTCTGTTCGTACCGAAAAATGAGCATGGTTGCTATGGTCACCCAGTTCACACGGGTGTGATTTCATTACGTCAGACATTACGTCAGACCATAGCTGATCAGTCTATATAAGACCTTACACCACTCAGTTCACACGGGTGTGATTTTTTTTTGGTACGAACAGACACGGGTACAAAGCCAGTTGTTGGAGTGGTTTACACCACTCAAGAATGCTCATGTAAACACCTCAATTGGAATAGAATATCCCATTCCGAATGAATTTTCATTCCGGTCTGGAGGGGTGGTATATACTGTTTGAATCGTTATAGATCACCATATAAACACTTTATTCCGAATGCTACTGGGAGTTTGGAATACATGTATTATTTTACACATGTCTGCCCTTAGTAGACTATAGACAGTGCTTCATGCCCATGTCCAAGCAGGGATGGCCATTTGGAGACATTTTATGTGCGCAGAAATGTGCTATTTTACCCATTAGAAAAATACAAATACACCATTTTTCCCCCCATAATAAAATGCGCTATTTACAAACACATCAGCGAAGTACAGTGCCATTGCCAATTGCAGTGTATGGGTGTATGGATGCTGTGTTTTTTAGTTCTGGGTTGTTTTGGTGGAGGTTGCGTGTGGTTGCAGAGACTGCACTTTTTTATTTTATCAGATAATAGCTGTTAGTGTTTGTCGGTTATTCATTTCTCAAGGGATAACAGTTATGACTTGGCCATCTCTATAGTCCAAAGTTATATTCAGAATGAATGCTTTGGTCATGTAAACAATTGAGGAATAGGAATACTTGTATTCAGGTTCCATGTAAACAGTTGGGTATGAATCTCTGTTTGGAATTAATTAATTCATTCTGAATACGTTTTCAGAATCAGGTTTATTTGTCACAACACATTACAAGTAAGGTGGGTGAAATACTTTGTTGTGCAGGCACTCATTGCAGTTACAGGGGATGGTGACAACAAATTGAGCTACACAGCTGCAGCCATATTTCGGTGCTGCCCTCAGCTTACTTGCATCAGAAAAATTAAGAAAAGAAGAAAAAAGGATAGGAGGGGGGGGGGGGGGGGGGGGGCAGAGTTGGGGTGGGGGTGTTGACAGAGAGGGAGGCATTTTGTGCAAACTGAGGCCTGTGATACTACAGACTATCTGAGGATGACATGTAACTGAGGCCTGTGATACTACAGACTATCTGAGGATGACATGTAACTGAGGCCTGTGATACTACAGACTATCTGAGGATGACATGTAACTGAGGCCTGTGATACTACAGACTATCTGAGGATGACATGTAACTGAGGCCTGTGATACTACAGACTATCTGAGGATGACATGTAACTGAGGCCTGTGATACTACAGACTATCTGAGGATGACATGTAACTGAGGCCTGTGATACTACAGACTATCTGAGGATGACATGTAACTGAGGCCTGTGATACTACAGACTATCTGAGGATGACATGTAACTGAGGCCTGTGATACTACAGACTATCTGAGGATGACATGTAACTGAGGCCTGTGATACTACAGACTATCTGAGGATGACATGTAACTGAGGCCTGTGATACTACAGACTATCTGAGGATGACATGTAACTGAGGCCTGTGATACTACAGACTATCTGAGGATGACATGTAACTGAGGCCTGTGATACTACAGACTATCTGAGGATGACATGTAACTGAGGCCTGTGATACTACAGACTATCTGAGGATGACATGTAACTGAGGCCTGTGATACTACATGTAACTGAGGCCTGTGATACTACCATGTAACTGAGGCCTGTGATACTACCATGTAACTGAGGCCTGTGATACTACAGACTATCTGAGGATGACACAGAAGCATGCAGAGTGAGCAGACTGACAGTGACTGCCGTTAATTGGTGTATGTCTGTATTCAACCCATTAAAACCGGGAAAGTATGTGTCATTTTAGATTTGAATGAATAGATATACAGTATTGCACATTGGTCGGCTATTAAAAAATTGTAGACCTCGTATTTTTGAAACATCGTGAAAATGTGTGCAAATCTTTGTATAGCCTACACATATTTTTAAAGTGGGGGCCACATAATGTGACTACAAAGGGACCCCTCCAGTGGCATGGACTAAAGTGTGCGCTAGTCTATGATTTGTGTGCATAGTACATAAATAAACTAATTTAGGCGTGATGAATAGATGGAGAAACAGAATGTTTTCATCCATGACAAGAATATCAGAAGTCCTCCTTCCCTCGGGTGCCGTGAACCCTCCCCCCGCCCCCCTTGTTAAGATGTAAATCTAGATCATTAGCCCACCCTGGTCTAATGGCTATGCCTGCTGGACTGCTGTGAAGATTAAAGCTAAATCCCTTTTTCCCCACTGGAAGAAAAGAAGACACGACATCTGGCTTTTGGCGCCCTGTGAGCTTTTTAGATTGGCTATTTCTGGAAAATACAAAAGTAGAAACTTCTATTTATTTATTTATTTACATTTTTTAGGGACACCAGGGTAAGGTTTATGGTCAAAGTCACTGCACTAGGCACGGGCAGAGCTATGATATGAAGAATATTGATATAATAATCAATTATTTATTGCCAAAACCAACTTACATAATTTATTTCAGTGTGCTCATAACAACAACAACAACAACGATGAAGTAATGCTTGCGATTGGTCGACCAATAGCTCCAAAACTGGTGTATAGTTCCAACTAGGGGTGGGTCCCGAACCTCGGAACCAAGCAGCCACCGAACCGAACATGCTTGGGTTCTGGTTACACATTACAATACTTCAATTTCGGTTCTTCCTATCGGTTCCCACAGACACGTGCCTGCTTGTCTGTGCGAGTCTTTGACAGATAGAAGACAGGAGTTAGGAGCTAGATATGCTAGGCAGCTACCTCCTAGGCATCTAGCTCCTCTGCTTCTACAGATTGACATGTATGTGTATACAAACTTTTGCTGTTTTCATAATTATTAAAGTTTCTTAAGTGAAGTTTATGGGGGTAAAAACGTTAAGGGAGAGGAGTCTTGCGGCTTGCCTCACTACATGCACGCTGCCTGCAGCGTTGAATCAACATGAGAGAGGAGAGAGAAAGTGTCGGTGTCACGCAGCCTGTGTGTGTGTGTGTGTGTGTGTGTGTGTGTGTGTGTGTGTGTGTGCGCACGTGCGCGCGCGCGCGCGTGTGTGTGCTGCTCTCAGAGGCTTTTATTTGTTGACAGTAGACTAGTACTAGTTGGTGTAAGAAGTAGCCTACAACACTATTGCCCTGGGTAAATACAGAATAGATATATTAAAGAAAGGAAAACATAGCTCGCTATATTCTCCACAAATGGCTCAACTGTTGAATAAAGGAGAGGATGCTACTCTATTCATTACATGTCTTAAATTGACTAAGGCTTAAAGGTATAAAGTAAAGCTTTTTGTTAAATAAACATTTGACCTCTTATTTAAGTTATATTATACCATTTTGGAACCAAAATATGGAACAGTTAGGAAACCGGAATCCATAAGCGGAACCGGTATCGGACGGGAGGCATACTATGGTCCGACGGAGCATTGGTTCGACATGCGTCCGCACCTCGGATTAGCACCTGCTCCCGTGCTTGAGGTTATGGTTAGGTTAGGGTTTGAGGTGGGTTGTCGTGTTTCGGACCAATGACTCGGACCAAACACATGCACTCAGATCGGACTCACAAAAATCCTAACGATACCCATCCCTAGTTCCAACCTGTACTGTACAACAGGTAGTTTGACGCAACTGATCTGATTAGTTGAAATAGCCACGCATCTCTTCCAAACACTACTGTAGTTTCAAAGAGTACAAAGACTAGATGAAGAGAAGAGAAGAGATGAAGCACATAGAAGAACCACATGAAACGCGTCTCAGCGAGATGAGAGAGTGTGGTACGGTAACTGTCTCGTTCAACGGGTCGGGCATGGCTATTTATCAGTTCCAGCTCCAACACAGTGCTAGGAGACCGGAGGATGGAGAAGAAATGAAACGAAACCAAGGGCTCTACACAGTGCCAGTATTTCACTCACATTATGCCCCTTAAAATAGATATGTGCAGACCAGAAAAATAATTTACCAGCACTACTGTGTGCGAGCAGAGATTACAGCCATACTCCTTTCAGTCCAAAGTAAAGAATGATTCGTTTGAACTTACTCCAACTTTTCTTTCCCTTGTATAACCCCCCCCCTCCCCCGCCCACCTCCTCCCCCCCTCCATCAGAGAGAGAGACAGACAGAGGGATCTGTCTGTCAGACAGATCTTATCAGATCATAATGATCTGATAACTTTGGATGAACTTATAAACATGACAGCTCTGCAGCACTTTCTTCCACTCCGTTTGTCACAATTGGCAATTGACTCCTCATGCATTGCCAGTTTATCTGACACAGCAGGACAGCTGGCAAGGGGAAAGGAGTCTGATTGCCAATTGTAGCCGGTTTTCCATCTTTAAAAACAAACCAAATGCAGTGCCTGTTCATTTTGGTGGTACATGGGGTTCCAACAAAGAAAAGAAAGGGAAGCAATTCAGGGAAACAGGACAATGAGATGAGCTTGCTAACACTTTAAGATGGCTATTAATTTGAGACTGCTATGTTTGTGTGATACCGTAGGCTAGATTGCTGCCAGCAGCCTTTCCTGTTTGCATATTGGTACCCTTTTCTCTTTCTCTGGTACCCTTTTCTATTTATCTTTCTCTTTTTCCCCCAGAAGAGTCTTAGAAATGCCCTCTGATTGATTGATTGATTGATTGACAGTATGCTAAAAAGGATTTAACCCAATAAAGCACTAGTATATATTTTTGCCATTGTATTCTGTATTCAATCCATTGAAGCATTTAGTGACAGACAAACTAACTGTTTCCTCTGAGTGTGTAATGTGCCAGACCACAGCGACCAACACACCCACTGGCGCTAGATGGGCATACAATCATTGGGTCGATTATCTGGGGGCGCTCGGCATAAACATCACAACTCCGTCGCTTGGGAGTTGGGGCCAGATTGGCCTGAATCGCTGAGCTAATTGATTGTCAGGTAATTGCTTGTTTTGGTTAAAGCCAAAGGGATATTTCACTTTAAAAAAAATCACACCCGTGTGAACTGAGTGGTGCAACTCCCCCCCCCCCCCCCCACCTCTCTCTCTCTCTCTCTCTCTCTCTCTCTCTCTCTCATATTAGCAGGCAACAGTGCAGCACTATCTCTCTCTCTCTGTTTCTGGCACAACAGCGCCCCTTTTGCCCCTACTGGTACTCGTAGTCACACACATAGGTTAACACACAGTCACATAGGTTAACACCTACATAGGTCACATAGGTTAACACGGACATTGCTGTTCCTTGGAGTGGTTGCACCACTCAAAAACACAACACTTTTGGTCATTTTATCATCTACTCAGGCTTATGTGAACACCCCAGACAGTTTTTAAGTTGCTCGATTCAGTATTTACATATTTGATATACAAACATTGTAACTTCAAACTCCATTTTAACCATGATAGATTCATCAAAAAACACCTGTGCTTTTTTTCTGGTGATCGATATGTCCTAATATGTGACGGGCCGTGTTTTTTCATTTAAGACCCGTGGGAGGGGCAAGTCTAGTTAGCAGGCATAGACATCAAAAAGGGGAAAAGGTGTGCAGGGAAAAGAGTGTTCAGTCCCTTCCAAAGAATCCAGGGAACAGAGACGGACAACTTACTGCATCAACTTTTGTATCAGCACGACGCATTTTGTCGTGAGAAGCTCAGGGCGAAACGCGTCGTGCTGATAAATAAGTTGATGCAGTAAGTTGTCCGTCTCTGTTCCCTGGAGTGTGCAGTCCCTTCTTGGAAGGGACTGCTTCTTGTCTGTCAGAAACACCGCCGTATCTCCTCACCGCCTGCACCAATCACTCCCACTTTCCACACAGGCATTGACCATAATAATATGGAGGTCTTAACGAAGCCCTTTTTCCTATTTAACAAATTATAAATTAATAATGAATTTATTAGTGAATAAAAAAATGCGAAAACGCAGTACCCCCAGCAGCCACAAGGTGGGGCAATATCTCACGGGTAAGGGCTAGTATATATAAATGATCAACACTTTATTGGGGTTTTTACAAATATAAACCAGTAAGACGTCCTGAGGGCGAGAAGCGACCTCGAGGTCACGTGCATGCATCCGCCTGGGTGACTGTTTACTGCTGGGCTGGTGCTTTGGCATGGGGGGTCAGATCAACATATTTAATGAATTCTGTACTGGCCATATATGGAGCGTGTCTTTAGTGTACAGGGTTTGATGAGGTCTGGCCATATATGGAGCGTGTCTTTAGTGTACAGGGTTTGATGAGGTCTGGCCATATATGGAGCGTGTCTTTAGTGTACAGGGTTTGATGAGGTCTGGCCATATATGGAGCGTGTCTTGAGTGTACAGGTTTGATGAGGTCTGGCCATATAGGGAGCGTGTCTTTAGTGTACAGGGTTTGATGAGGTCTGGCCATATATGGAGTGTGTCTTTAGTGTACAGGGTTTGATGAGGTCTGGCCATATATGGAGCGTGTCTTGAGTGTACAGGTTTGATGAGGTCTGGCCATATATGGAGCGTGTCTTTAGTGTACAGGGTTTGATGAGGTCTGGCCATATATGGAGCGTGTCTTGAGTGTACAGGTTTGATGAGGTCTGGCCATATATGGAGGGTGTCTTGAGTGTACGGGTTTGATGAGGTCTGGCCATATATGGAGCGTGTCTTTAGTGTACAGGGTTTGATGAAGTCTGGCCATATATGGAGCGTGTCTTTAGTGTACAGGGTTTGATGAGGTCTGGCCATATATGGAGCTTGTCTTTAGTGTACAGGGTTTGATGAGGTCTGGCCATATATGGAGCGTGTCTTCAGTGTACAGGATTTGATGAGGTCAGATCAACATATAGAATGTCAGAACAGGTCAACTCCATATATGGAGATCTAAGGGTGGCAGCGGGGGCAGTGTCTTCGAGTGTACAGGGTTTGATGAGGGCCCAGGTAGGGCCGGGTATTACATTTCCGGGCCTGTTGAATGGACAGGTATCAGTCAAAAGGGAGACATCGAAGAGGAAGGTGGCGAGGGATCAACATATGTCTCCATAGCTCCATATATAGAGATCTAAGGGTTTGAGGTTTGAGGTCAGATTTGCTGGCCGGCTCAATACAGTATATGCAGATCTAGGTGATGATCCATTCTTTTGTATGGCTGTATCCAGGGTTTGATGAGGTCAGTGTCGTGATCTTCATATATGGAGAAGGCCATATATGGAGACGTGATGTCACGAGGTGTGATGTCACGAGGCGATGAGGTCAGTGTCGTGATCTGGAGAAGGCCATATATGGAGACGTGATGTCACGAGGCGTGATGTACTGATAACCATATATGGAGGCGTGACACGATTGACTGACGGATGAACAGACATGTTCGGCAAGTTTCCATACTAATCTGCGACCTACAGTTGCAATAAACAAATAAACATGCAAAATAAAAATAATAAAATAGTTTACACGTGCCCAACAAGTCAAACCTTTGACTTGTTGGGTAAAGTCACAATATATGCATGTGGGTGGAGTGAGACAGTGTTGCTGAAGTTAGGGGTTCATAGAACTAGAATGGTCTGGTATTATGGTTTTGATCCGCCACGCTGTAGCGGGTTATAGGCTCCTGGAATAGATGAAAGGAAAGGAGTGAACGGTGACAGAGTGTGATGCGTGTTAGGGCTGCTGAGAACTGAGATTCATCTTGTTCCTGCAAATAGAATGTGAGTGTGAGTGCTCACTGCTCAGTATAAAGTCTGGTTAACCCGTTTAGACCTGGGAACGATTCTACAAAATGTCTTCTTCAGTTTTCTGAAAAACCTATGTTTCTATATGTCAGTGGTGCTCAATATTTCATCTCAAGGACCCCCAGAATTATATGTATTTGGCCGCCGACCCCCATCTGAAAATATGTTGTTCCAGGGACCCCCCAGAAGCAAAGATTTGAGTTAAAAACTCGCTCTGTAACAGTATATATTCAAAGATTTCAGGCACATTTTCACGATTTAAACAAAATAGCAGACCTACAAGCTCATAGCGCGGCACCGAGTGCCGCGCTATGAGCTTGTAGGTCTGATATTTTTCAATAGCTAAAGTATAACATAATGCTTTAAAACACCAAAAGGGGTTCCCACCCAAAATGGGTTAACCCATTTAGACCTGAGGACGCATCTGTGACGTACGCCTCATAGCTTTTTTGTTATTCTTTTTTTGATTCGTTTTTGGCTTTTTACCTTTTTTTTTCAATTTACTTTTTTTATTGAATTTTATTCAACCATACATGTAAACAAAATTACAATGCATGTATACAACAAAAACAAGACACACAAGGGGGGATATCTGCCTCTCTTCTCTATTGATGATCATTATACATACAAGTACCTCAAACAGGTGCATCTGTTTCTACAGGTTAAATAGATTTAACTGAATTTAAACAAAGTCAGGTCGTATGGTAGATAGTGACATGAGTAATCCATCTAAACCAGTTGTCCGTGAAGACTTCAACTTGACCTCTAAAGCCGAATGTAATTCTCTCCATAATAAGGCTTTTTGCCTTCATTGATAGTTATTAGTGAAGACAGACAGGAAAGAGGGAGAGAGAAGGGGAGAGACATGCAGCAAAGGTCGTCATGAACGGGACTCGAACACACAACGCGCTGTCAGGCCAGAGCCTATATGTGGCAGGACGCGCCTGGACCGCTAGCCCGGCGGGCGACCCCACCTCATAGCTTTTAACCACTTTAACCATTTAAAAAACAAGTTTATATATTGAAAAATTCAATATTCAAAATGTGTGACAATGTGGCGCAGATCTTTGAATATGTATTCTTTCACAGCAAACATTTTTAACTCATATCTTTGGCATCTGGGGGGGGGGGGGGGGGGTCCCCCTGGAACAACATATTTTCAGGTGTGGGTCGGTGGCCAATTACATATAATTCTGGGAGTCCTTGACGTGATTGTTTGAGAACCACTGATATAGAAACATAGATTTTTCAGAAAACTGTCAGGATGTAGAAGACATTTAGTAGAATGTGGTGTCAGGCCTTAGTGGCTTAATTCAAACAGAATGGGAGTGCTGCTCACTGGAGCCTTGTTCTGTTACAGTAAACCTACATCCTCTCTCGCGTGTATAATTAACTTCATTATTGGCGGAGATGTTCCAGTGATGGTGGAGACACACAGAGTGCGGGGTGTGTGTGTGTATATGTGTGTGCGTGTGTGTGTGCGCGCGCGTGCGTGCATGTGTTGCTATACTTGCTTAGTTGTGCAGCAATGTCACACACTGAACAGTAGTAGATAGACAGTATAGTAGATACCGCTATCTGCAATTTGTCGGTTATTGTTAACATTTTCCAGTTATTTTCACTGCCAGACAAAATTGTTGATGTATAATACAAACGTGTGTGCGTGTGTGTGTGTGTTTATGCATGTGTTTCTCAGTATAGTGTGGGAATGCATTCTAACGGAACAAAGCTGCACTATTGTTCACTCTATTAGTTCAAATACACACGTCAGTCACACATCGTGTGCATGCGTGCGCGTGCTTTAGGTCCCAGAGCCTCGGGGCACCATCTGTTGTCACGCAGGCTTCAGGTTAGAGAGACAGAGACAGACAGACAGACAGACACACACACACACACACACACACTGAGAGATAGGAACAGATAGTGTGTGTGTGTGGGGGGGTTGTGTGCGCGCGTGCACAGTGTGTTCAGAGCATCATCTGTGTGGCGACTCAGCCTCAGGGGAAGGAAGATAGAGGGAGAGAGACTATCATGTACTAACATTCTTCGCTCGTTCAACGAATAATTGAACAACCTTTAAGAACCGGCTTGAACTGCTTTTTAACTTGACAGTAAATGAAAACGTGTCTTCATCACGCACTTCTGTGAAAACCACTAGTTCTTCTGAAATCAAATGAGTTTACATAATTATAAAAACATGGTTGCATAGTTGAAATATAGTCTGTCTAAATCCCCCCCCCCCCCCCCCCCAGTGAGCTAGAAGCACCTAGAAATGTATATACTGTATATGTTCATTCATTTTGAACGTCACATGCAGGCTGTGAGCTCTCCTCTCCTCTCCTCTCTATAGGATTCAGCATCATGAAAACCCCCTAGTTTGACACGTCACATGGTACATAAAGGACCACTTCACCACTTTTCAACATCTCTTCATATAATTGGTCCTCACTAATGTTCATGATAAAACACAACCATTTTTTTCTACTCAGTCTGTGACTCATAGGAGGGCTGTGGGCAGTTCAGACACCCGTCCACCAGTGACATCATCGTTTTTTTTAAACAAGATGTTTTTTACATAAATGTTCAGATTTTTATTATCATGAGAACGATGGCTTCCTTTTTCGCATTGCAACTTTTCAGGACTAGAAAGCCTGTAGTTTCTATTGGCTTGGATTCTCCATTGATGATGTCACTGGTGGACGTGTTTGTAAACTGCCCACAGCCCTCCTATGAGACAGACTGAGTAGAAAAAAATCGTGCCATTTTATCATGATTATTAGTGAGGACCTATTATATGAAGATAGGTTGAAAAGTGGTGAAGTGGTCCTTTAATAATAGGCTATAGTTGTTAATGGCATGGTCACATATTATGCCAATTATATAAATTGCTCGACATATGCAAGTTAGTATCCGGCGGTTTCTAAATGCTGGGGACCCATTAGCCCACTCAACAATTCTAACATAAAACGTTAGGGTACTCAGAATGCCAGGGTTCTTATTATGGCGAGTGGACTATATTAGTGCAATCATTACATGTTACTATCAGTAATAAGTCCAGACGTGGCAGTGCATTCATAAGCAGTAATGGGACATTTAGAGGTCATACATGTATGGCTGGGATTACATGGAAGCACTAATTGGACGGCATTTAAATGTGTGTCTAACAACGCTGAGAACCTGACCTGACAGCACGTGACCTGGCTGTCTCTCCTACTGGCTGAGCTCTCTGTCTCCCTCTCAGCTCTCTGTCTCTCCCACTGGCTGTCTCCCTCTCAGCTCTCTGTCTCTCCCACTGGCTGTCTCCCTCTCAGCTCTCTGTCTCTCCCACTGGCTGTGTCCGCCTGAGCTCTCTCTCTCCTACACTGTCTGTCTCTCAGCTCTCTGTCTCTCTCACTGGCTGTGTCTCTGAGCTGTCTGTCTGTCCTACTGGCTGTGTCCATCTGAGCTCTTTGTCTCCCTCTCAGCTGTCTGTCTGTCTCTCCTACGCTGTCTGTCTCTCCCACTGGCTGTGTCTCTCTGAGCTGTCTGTCTCTCCCACTGTGTCCGTCTGAGCTCTCTGTCTCTCCTACGCTGTCTCCCTCTCAGCTGTCTGTCTCTCCTACGCTGTCTCCCTCTCAGCTGTCTGTCTCTCCTACGCTGTCTCCCTCTCAGCTGTCTGTCTCTCCTACGCTGTCTCCCTCTCAGCTGTCTGTCTCTCCTACGCTGTCTCCCTCTCAGCTGTCTGTCTCTCCTACGCTGTCTCCCTCTCAGCTGTCTGTCTCTCCTACGCTGTCTCCCTCTCAGCTGTCTGTCTCTCCTACGCTGTCTCCCTCTCAGCTGTCTGTCTCTCCTACGCAGTCTCCCTTTCAGCTGTCTATCTCTCAGCTGTCTGTCTCTCCTACGCTGTCTCCCTCTCAGCTGTCTATCTCTCAGCTGTCTGTCTCTCCTACGCAGTCTCCCTTTCAGCTGTCTATCTCTCAGCTGTCTGTCTCTCCTACGCTGTCTCCCTCTCAGCTGTCTATCTCTCAGCTGTCTGTCTCTCCTACGCTGTCTGTCTCTCCTACGCTGTCTGTCTCTCCTACGCTGTCTGTCTCTCCTACGCTGTCTGTCTCTCCTACGCTGTCTGTCTCTCCTACGCTGTCTATCTCTCCTACGCTGTCTGTCTCTCCTACGCTGTCTATCTCTCCTACGCTGTCTGTCTCTCAGCTGTCTGTCTCTCCTACGCTGTCTGTCTCTCCTACACTGTCTCCCTCTCAGCTGTCTGTCTCTCCTACGCTGTCTGTCTCTCCTAAGCTGTCTGTCTCTCCTACGCTGTCTCCCTCTCAGCTGTCTGTCTCTCCTACGCTGTCTGTCTCTCAGCTGTCTCTCTCCTACGCTGTCTCCCTCTCAGCTGTCTGTCTCTACTACGCTGTCTGTCTCTCTTACGCTGTCTGTCTCTCAGCTCTCTGTCTCTCCTACGCTGTCTGTCTCTCCTACACTGTCGCCCTCTCAGCTGTCTGTCTCTCCTACACTTTCTCTCGCTCAGCTGTCATTTCTTTATATTTTGTGTAGAGTGAAAACAGAACATACACTAGTATAGAGCCCTGAGGGGTTTAAGACCTGAACATGTCTAAATCGTAACAGTTTTCTGAAAAACCTACCGCTATGTTGCTTTTCAGTGATGCTCAAAGTTTGTCATGTCAAGAACCCCCAAAATGTATTATGTATTCGGTGTATAGAGACTCCCATCTGAATATAATTGTTCCAGGGACCCCCAGAAGCAAGGATTTCATTCAGTTAGCTTGAAAAAGAAAATACATATATATATATATATATATATATATATATATATATATTTAAAGATGTTCACATATTTTCACACTTTCAAAAATAGCAGATCTGCAAGCTCATAGTGTACTATGGTTAAAGTGGTTAAAATCTAAAATTACATGTTAATGGGTCAAGTGGTTGATCCATTGCTGCTGGATTTGTATACTCAGGCTTTTGGCAATTAGTTTGTTCGTTTTGTTTTCTGTTTTGTAAAGCGTCCTTGGGTTTCTTGAAAGGCGATAAATTGACACCCCTTTTTTTTCTTGTTTTCACAAACAAGAAAGATGATATAAATACTATGTAAGCTAGTATAGTAGCTCACTTTCCGACCTGTGCCTGCTGTGCCCCGTTTCTTCCTGATCTTGCATATTTGTCTCCGAGTCTCTCTGTATTTTGTTGTGTTTTGATCCTTATGCCTGTTTGTGTGATATTGTTGCATAATTGCCTGGCTGGAATCAGTCAAAATGGATTAACCCATTTAGGCCTGACGTCGAAAAGTCTTCTGAAAGAATATATATTCAAAGATTTGTGCCACATTTTCACGATTTAAAAAAAATAGCAGACCTACAAGCTCGTAGCGCGCCACTCGGTGGCGCGCTATGAGCTTGTAGATCTGCTATTTTTCAATAGCTAAATAATGCTTTAGTTAAAACACCAAAACAGGTTCCCGTCCAGAATGGTTTAAATTACAATTGTCAGCCTTTGTTATGTTTATAATTTGTTTTGTTGACTGAAACAGTCAGTTCAACTGGAACACGCCTTGCATTAATAATATGGTGAATTGATAAAGAAAAATGTGTTTTTGATAGTAAAATAACCTTTAGTTCTCTCTGTTCTCCGATTGTGACGCTGTCCATGGTGCTGAATGGTGATTGGTCCACATCTCACTCCGGGGTAATTCTTAAAGGACCTATAACATAAAATTCAACTTTCAATTTTTTTTGTTTTTTTTTTGCTCCCCTGTGTATTTTCTATCCCCACAAATGCATACTGTACTTAGTTTAGACTCTAGTCATTGGTTAGACATAAGGTTGGTGAGGGGTGCGTTAAGACGACCGGATTAAGGTTGGTGAGGGGTGCGTTAAGACGACCGGATTAAGGTTGGTGAGGGGTGCGTTAAAACGACCGGATTAAGGTTGGTGAGGGGTGCGTTAAGACGACCGGATTAAGGTTGGTGAGGGGTGCGTTAGAACGACCGGATTAAGGTTGGTGAGGGGTGCGTTAAGACGACCGGATTAAGGTTGGTGAGGGGTGCGTTAAGACGACCGGATTAAGGTTGGTGAGGGGTGCGTTAAGACGACCAGAATTAAGGTTGGTGAGGGGTGCGTTAAGACGACCGGATTAAGGTTGGTGAGGGGTGCGTTAAGACGACCGGATTAAGGTTGGTGAGGGGTGCGTTAAGACGACCGGATTAAGGTTGGTGAGGGGTGCGTTAAAACGACCGGATTAAGGTTGGTGAGGGGTGCGTTAAAACGACCGGATTAAGGTTGGCGAGGGGTGCGTTAAGACGACCGGATTAAGGTTGGTGAGGGGTGCGTTAAAACGACCGGATTAAGGTTGGTGAGGGGTGCGTTAAGATGACCGGATTAAGGTTGGTGAGGGGTGCGTTAAAATGACCGGATTAAGGTTGGTGAGGGGTGCGTTAAAATGACCGGATTAAGGTTGATGAGGGGTGTGTTAAATCGACCGGATTAAGGTTGGTGAGGGGTGCGTTAAAATGACCGGATTAAGGTTGGTGAGGGGTGCGTTAAGACGACCGGATTAAGGTTGGTGAGGGGTGCGTTAAGACGACCGGATTAAGGTTGGTGAGGGGTGCGTTAGAACGACCGGATTAAGGTTGGTGAGGGGTGCGTTAAGACGACCGGATTAAGGTTGGTGAGGGGTGCGTTAAGACGACCGGATTAAGGTTGGTGAGGGGTGCGTTAAGACGACCGGATTAAGGTTGGTGAGGGGTGCGTTAAGACGACCGGATTAAGGTTGGTGAGGGGTGCGTTAAGACGACCGGATTAAGGTTGGTGAGGGGTGCGTTAAGACGACCGGATTAAGGTTGGTGAGGGGTGCGTTAAAACGACCGGATTAAGGTTGGTGAGGGGTGCGTTAAACGACCGGATTAAGGTTGGTGAGGGGTGCGTTAAGACGACCGGATTAAGGTTGGTGAGGGGTGCGTTAAAACGACCGGATTAAGGTTGGTGAGGGGTGCGTTAAAATGACCGGATTAAGGTTGGTGAGGGGTGCGTTAAGATGACCGGATTAAGGTTGGTGAGGGGTGCGTTAAAATGACCGGATTAAGGTTGATGAGGGGTGTGTTAAATCGACCGGATTAAGGTTGGTGAGGGGTGCGTTAAAACAACCCGATTAAGGTCGGTGAGGGGTGCGTTAAGACGACCGGATTAAGGTTGGTGAGTGGTGTGTTAAGGTTTGGGAGAGGGTTAGGTTTAGGTGTGCTGCCCCGTGGGAGGTTAGGGTGAGGGTTTGATATAGGTTGTAGGACTAATAACTGGTCTAACCAATGACTAGTGCACCCCCCGCAAATATGCAATTTTGAACAATCAGGATGTCTCATTTTATAGGGGCTTTTATGGAAATCAGCTCAACTGATTTGGTCGTATTTGTGATGTCATCAATGTCACCCTACTTTGTATAATTCCTCCCTCTCTTCAGAGTTCAGTTCCAAATTTGCATTTCCACTTTGTTTACAATGTCCGCCATTGTTGATTTTCCAAGCTGGCATTGAATGGAAACAAGCCTGGTTGTATCTAGCATCAGTATTATAATGACTCAAATTATTAAATAAATTGCATATCAGCGCCCCACCACCTCAGGACATTGTGGTACTGCAGCTAAAACAGCTTCAGAAGCAAAAAAAGAAATGCCATGGACTGGTTATATCAGAGTGGTGATTGAGGCTCACACCATTAGAAATACGTTTGAGGGACATAGACAATATGATATTAAATTAAAATTCATGTTATAGCTGCTTTAAATTAATGAATTAATTCATTATTCACACACATGAACATACCCTTCTGTTTAACTACAAGGCTTACAGCAACTCAAGCATTGATAATGTACATGTATGAATTCAAATCAATGAACAACACATGAGTGACTGCATAGCATGAGGCTCGAATAACTGAACGTTATAGATTGTTTTGTGTAACTGCACTATAATGTTGATATTTACTACAGACCATTAAGGGTCCATTTCATTCTGAACTATACCACACTCCCCTGGAACCTCCCCGGGGAGCCCTGCATGGTGGTCCCTCTGGAACCTCCCCGGGGAGCCCTGCATGGTGGTCCCTCTGGAACCTCCCCGGGGAGCCCTGCATGGTGGTCCCTCTGGACCCTACGTTGATAAACAGTATAGCATACTATATCACAGTAGAAATGTGAGACAGCAATGTAAGGCTAAAAGGTAAACTTCCCATTGCAAGCAGAACTGTGGACTCACTCCCAATCTTCTGCCGTACAATTTACAATTTAGGCATTTAGCAGACGCGCTTAATCCAGAGCGACTTACATTAAGCAAGAACAAAAAGCACGGCAATACATCACATATATAAAAAGTAGTTATCATGAAACATGCATAAGCTAAGAACGTAACAGTGGAATATCTATATAATGAAACTATACATATAAACTATACATATATACTATATATACATATGTACTATGAAGTGCTATGACTACATACAATGCAATTCTAGTGCTGTCTACATAACATGCTATAAGTCTGTATCAAATGCTATCCACTTGCACTAGCCTCAACAACCTCACAGGCCTATGCAAAGGCTAAACTTATATAATTTTATAGCATTTTATGTAGACATAGACTAGCACTGTATGTGACCAGATTTGACAGACTGCCATCGCGCAAATTCCAGCTTTTCACCAGAGGAGAAAAACGTTTTTTTTTTTTTTTTTTGTTTTTCCCAAAATGAGTTAATAGCACAGGCAGACTTCACATACTAGAGCATGTCTGAAATAAGTGTCAGAGCTGAAATCGACATGTAAATATGAAATAAATGCTTAAACATGTAGCTAGGTGTAATGTTAGAGACCACAGAAGTGAACCTTTCAAGCCTGTTTTCTCAACTCGCTGTTTTCTGCAAGACATTACTCTATAAGCCATATCTCCAAAACCGGTGGGTCAAACTGAACAACCAATATGTCAATTTGAAGCTATGATTCAAAAAAAAAATTCAAAAACATCCAATGGCAGTCTCTCATTCAAATGTGGTCACATTTTATGTAGACATAGACATATAGTTTCATCATTGTACATATATTTATACACTGATACTAGGCTCTCAGCTTGCTCATGATCCTTGATGACTATTTCTATGTATTTGATGTATATCCATGTGTTGTTTTGCTTACTGTAAGTCGCCCTGAATTAAGAGCGTCTGCTAAATGCCTAAATTGGAATTGTAAATTGTTCCTCTGGTGTTTTAGAAAAAAAAAGGTTGTAATTATTATTAACGTTAGTAATTGCATGACTGAGTCAATGTAGGCCTACTTGATATCTTTCCATCACTGGTGCACATCAAAGTCCTTGGCAATCCATCAAGGGTTTATTTTTTTCAGATTGGTTTTTATTACAGTTTTATTTAAAGGCTCAATCCTATATAATATGAAATAATGTAATGTCACCGTCGAGTGGAAACCAAAACCGTTACTTTTTTTTATTACCATTAAAAAAATATATTTTAAAATAATAATTAAAAACTAGTGAGAACAAGCTGACAAGCATGTAGATCAGCTAGTTTTGTTTGACACTTTTGTGTGATGAAGTATGGCATTCATTTAGGAAAATAATTGGAAACGTTTAAATATGGAGTTGTGAGGTTTCTGCCCGACAATAACCATATTATTTAACACTACTGTCATCACTAAAGTCACAACCTTTTAATACAACGCTCGTCAACCTTGATTTTCACAACTGATTGAACAACCTACAGGGCCGAGGTCGTAGACTGGTGCACTTCAAATAACCTTATCCTAAACCTGGCCAAAGACCAAAGAAATGATCCTTAATTTCCCGAAAAACGAGATTATGCCCCCATCCCTGGTTATCGATGACCAGCCTGTTGAAAGGGTCGGCAGTTTTAAATTCCTTGGCACCACTATATGCTGCTCCCTGAAATGGGAAGTTAACACTAGTAACATCTTGAGTAAAGCCCACCAGAGGCTTCACTTCCTACGCCTCTTAAAGAAGTTTCGGTGTGACTGGGGAGGCGTTGGTTCACTTCTACAGAGCCACTGTGGAGATTGTCCTCGTCTTCTCAGTCTCAGTGTGGTATGGAAACACCACCGTCTTAGAGAGGAAACAGCTGGAAAGGTCGGTACGCACTGCGTCAAAAATCATTGGCCTTGACCTCCCATCCGTCTCCTCTATCTACACCATACGCACTAAGCGCAGGATGCAGAAGGTGATTGCTGACCCCTACCACCCTGCCAGCTCTCTTTTCACACCCCTGCCCTCAGGTAAGAGACTGCGGTCTCTAAAGTGCAATACCTCCCGCTTTAAGAATAGCACTTATCCCGAGGCTGTTCGCCTCCTTAAGGCTGACCCTCTTTTCACTCGCACTTTACAGCGTGAAGCGACAAACTGCGATGAATTGCTATTTATTTATTCAACATGAATTGTAACGTTTTGCATTCTTCTTATTTATATTACTTTTGTATCTTGTTCTACTGTTTGAATAAGTGAGTCTTTTTGTAGGTCTGTTTTAGTGCACTGAAACAAATTCCAATCAACTCTGTTGACATGGCAAAGTCTTGAATCTTGATTGAATCTTAACCCATTTTGGGCGGGAACCCCTTTTGGTGTTAGCATTATGTTATGCTTTAGCTATTGAGAAATAGCAGATCTACAAGCTCATATGAGCTTGTAGATTTGCTATTTTTGAAAAATCAAAGAACGACTGACATCGAAACATAGCTTTTTCAGAAAACTCAAGGTCAAAATGGGTTAAATAGATTTTTGATTAGGCTGTATCATTTATATTGTCAGAAATTTTTAGATGCATTTTTAGGTGCATTTTTTTTTTTTTTTTTTTTTACTGCAGACATGCCGCTCATCTTAAACATTGTCATAAGGTGTTAATGTCTTTGGCTTTTATTGTGCACGTTCAACGTCATTATCTTCATGTACTGTAATTGTTCCTCACTAATGCTCGATGCTATTATAAGATGACACCATTTCTGTCTACTTGGTCTTTGTCTGCAAAGGAGGGCTGTAGACCGTTCAGAAACACAGCCTTCCAGTGACATCGTTGGTAAGCATGGTCAATTCAAACATTATAGCCAATAGAAACTACTACAGCCTTTCTCTTCAGGGAAGATGTTGAAATTGAAGCCATTTGTGATAATTTAAAAAATAATTATAATCATGTTTAGAAGGGAAACGTCGTTATGCACACCTACGGAGGGACAGGTGCGTTGAAGAAATTAACTTGGAAGAGTAGGAAAAAACTGGAGTCCTGCACACAGTCTTCACTTACAGAATTGTATTTAAAGATGGAGTGCCGTGGTTTCTTTCCACCCTAAAACATGATCATCAGGTCTTATTGTTATTTAAGGAGGTATAATATTTTCAAAAAAGTACAGTACAGTATTTGTTAAAATGTTGTTTTTATGTGGGCACGCCCACCAGTTCATTAAGTACACCTGGTTTGCCTGGTGGGTGGTGGTGAATGGTGATCCACCTGAACTGAAGCCGCACCCGCAGCTGTAGTTGTATGATAAAAGGGGATGGGTTTAGGGGAGGGGCTGATAGTGTGATGTCACTATATTACTGTTTATTTCATTGGCCAGTTTGACTGTCAAGGGTTCAGCCTCCTGGAAGAAACCCTAAATACAAAGTTAATACACCATTGCACATACAAACGACTCCAGGGTGTCTAATGAAGTAGTGTCACCTCATAGACACATGAAAAACTGGAAAATTACAATTGTGGCACTTCCTCTTTAAGCACGGTTTCGGTCGGTCTGACCTTCACCGACCGAAACATTGTTAAATAAAATTCGGTAAGTGAAGACCGTGTGCAGGGCTCCAGTTTTTTCCTACTCTTCCAAGTTCATTTCTTCAACGCACCTGTCCCTCCGTAGGTGTGCATAAGGACGTTTCCCTTCTAAACATGATTATAATTATTTTTTAAATCATCACAAATGGCTTCAATTTCAACATCTTCCCTGAAGAGAAAGGCTGTATAGTTTCTATTAGCTTGCAATCCCCCATCGATGATGTCACTGGCTCAGGCTTTGCCGAACGAGTAGAGCGAAACGGTGGCATCTGTGACAAGCAATTATTCGAAGGTAAGGTTGAAAACGGTCAAACCAATTATTACAAAGATAAGGTTGAAAAATGGGTGAAGTGGTCCTTTAACCCATTTTTGGCGGGAACCCTTTTTGGTGTTTTAAGCATTATGTTATGCTTTAGCTATTTAAAAATAGCAGATCTACAAGCTCATAGTGCGGCACTCGGTGCCGCGCTATGAGCTTGTAGGTCTGCTATTTTTGAGAAATCGTGAAAATGCGACACAAATCTTTGAATATATATTCTTTCAGAGCGAACGTTTTTAACTAAATTCTTTGCTTCGGGGGGGCCAATTACATATCATTTTGGGGTCCTTGACATGAAATATGGAGCACCACTGATACAGAAACATGAGGTATTTCAGAAAACTGTCAGGATTTTGAAGACATTTTTTAAATTTCAATGTCAGGTCTAAATGGGTTAAGGCTGTGGCCCAGATCGACTACGAGGCATTGTGACGGCAGATTGGAGCACATTCTTGTCGCGCTCCAGTTGCCTGAGCCTGGGAGCCAGCTCTCACTTATCTTATTCACTAAGAAATGTATGCAAATGGGCTCTTAGTACATACAAGCTGGTGAAGATGAGCTGAGCAGCAGTACGGCAAAGTGCTTACTTCAGCGTTAAGCCTCATTCAGCGGGGCCGAGGAGGACACACTGAAAGAGAGTCATCTCGATCAATATACAGCAATGATTCTAAACCTGGAATGGGACCGCAGGAAGATCTCGTGTCACGGTTAACAAATTATTGCGATGATCAAATGATTAATAATAACTCACAGCCCATTAAAGCCCAGGAAAGTGTCTCTGTCATTTTCTCATTTGTGCAAATCTTTGAATATATATTTTTAACATTAACATTTTTTAACTCAAACGTTTGCTTCTGGGTGTCCCTGGAACAAATATTTTGAGATGGGCGACCGTGGTCAAATGACATTTTGGGGGTACGTTTGGGGAATACGTTTGAGAACCACTGATTTAGAAACATACGTTTTCCAGAAAACTGTTTTAGATTCTTTAGATCGACCTTGCAGGTCTTATACGGTGAAAATGCCACTTGTGTTTGGGAACATTAGCCAAACATAGTGGCTGTCTTTGTGAGCTTGTAGATCCATTTTAAATGACCACTGAGGATATTACAGTGTAGATTGGGGTTCCAGCATAATGCAGTTCAGTGATTCTCAACCTTTTTGAGAATCACTGGACTATGCACAGCTTTGTGTGTCTGTATAGCAGACACACAGCTGAGTGGCTGAGCACGGAATGTGATGTATGATGATGATAAGAGCGGCTCACTTCACACGTGTGATTTTTTTAAAATTTGGTTTGATATGTAATTAGGACACAGACCCCCGTTAGACAGAAGCCTTTTTATCGTATTTGTCGATGTCTGGGACTCTGTCTAGGCATTCCAGACCCCATGGACTAAAGGTGGTTGCACACTGGACGTGTTTTTCGGAAAACCGATGGAGAAACGCCACAAAAAATCAGAAAAACGCGCTCGGTGTGTGGAGACCTTTACTGTCCGCGGACCCTACTCTGGGAAACAGTGATGTAATTGATGTCGACTCGATGCGACTCTGGACTGATCAGTATCGTTGGCGTCTCTTCTGATCGGCAGTGCAAGTAGTCGCCTCATAAACGTACAGTATTAGAGAATTATAGGCTGCACATCTTTCTATTTGCATTGGAACCCCGGCTGCAAGTGTAGGCTGAAAAGATTACATTTACATGTCATTTGCATATCAGACAAAGTGGATTTTATTCCACGCCCTGTCAGATAGTTTGGCATTAATCTGCTGTCACTGAATATCTGACTTGGACTTGGTTGTGAGCCTATGGATCTACAGGCTAAACGTTGAGCTACTAGATCTGCTATTTAGAATATCTGACTTGGACTTGGTTGTGTGCCTATAGATCTACAGGACTTGGTTGTGCGCCTATGGATCTACAGGCTAAACGTTGAGCTACTAGATCTGCTATTTAGACGCGCAACACCTCCATGCAACCAAGTATGAATCATTTGTTGGTGTTTTAGTGAAAACAGCACAAAATCACAGTGAATAAATCCAACAAGCATTAAAACAAGAGAGTAGCACGCACACACGTTAGGAAAGATGCAAATAGAAATAGCATAGAAAATAGATAGTATTCACATCACTTTTCCACTGGGACACACCTCCGCCTCATCTAGCCTGAGTGGCCAAACCAACCGCTCGTTGGAAATCACTCAATGGTCCTTCGTACTAACTAGAGGCGGGATCAAGGCATACACAGTGCTGCCTTGATCTCGCCTCTAGCTGCCGCTGATTGGCCAGGCCGTTTTGGGGCCGGAGCATCTAGTCTGCCTGAGAGTTCCCAGATGGGAGCAGGAGGGGGGAACCCAGTGTACTCTCTGCTGCCCCATCTGGCCGAGTCAGGTTACCTTCGTACCACCTGTCAAGCTTTCCGTACTGCAATGTTGGTGAGTTTAACGTTGTTTTAATACAATAAGATTTGTGTGTATAATGGATAGACTGTTTGTATCAATCAATCCATCAATCAATGCTTTATTTCAGACCCAGGGAGATCCATTTCACAGAAGAATAAAATACATATCTCTGCTGTCGGGAGGAAACCTCATAACTCCAATGTTCATTTTTTAGGAAATGAAAAATATATATTTTTTAAAAACAAAGCAATACATCTTCATCAAAGTTGGTGTTGTAACTTTATATATTGTCAATTACTCATGAGAGGGGGAGAGGTGGTGGAGTTTTGACATTTTGAGGGTGCAATGGAGTTAAGAGGTTTTGTCCAAAACCCTTTTTACTACTTTTCCATTGGTTCAAAACAACACAGTGTTCAATAGCACTGATTTATGCCAAAACAAATCAAAAACTTCAAAAGTTGAGTTATGAAGTTTCCTCCCGACAGCAACGAACAGTACAAATCACACAAAGTACAGTACAGGGTTAGTCACAGCAGTAATGATGTCATTTTCTGACTCAGTTGCTCTACATCAAGTTTCTTAAAACTTCAGGGCAAGTTGGACACTTACAAACATATGGCTAGCACTGGAGCTTCTTGGAGCTCCTAGCAGCAGCCTCATACTATCATTATACGCCACCTTGAGTCTAGAGTCTCATGCTCTCTAGCTTATACCGACACCACAAATGAGCAGTATACAAGGATGTGCAATATGCCTTACAAAGTGCTATTGTCACAGGTAGCCTATACAGAACACATGCTGAACTTGAGGCACAGCATATTTGCTTGAGCATACAGCTTTCTATAAAAATGTCCCTATGTCATCAGAGAGGTCATCTGAAATAACATGTCCCAGGTACACATTACACTCATTACACACACTGATAATATTACCAGCAAGATAGAAGTCTGGGAAGGTTGATTGCCTGTCTTCTCTGGTTCTGACAATCATCAATCAATTACTCTTTTTAGCATTATATATAATATAAAAATCGGCACCATACTGCGTACATATTCTCAGGAGCTGTTGCACTGTATGGGCTGAAAATGACCATATCATCTGCGTACATAAGGTGATTGGCGGTCAGATAACCCACCTTACATCCCATACCAGAAGCATTTAAACACAAAGATAAATCGTTCATGTATACATTAAATTAAATTGGGGATAGTATTCCCCCTGACGGACGGAGTCAGATACATGGAAGGGAGTAGAGGTTACATTTCCCCACTTCACCCTCATTTTCTGATGTGCTTCTTACCAATACACCAATATTCTAACCAGATAACTGGGGACCCCACTTTTGTTTGATTACTGAAGTAATCAAATGGCAGGTGTGGAGAATTCAACAGGTTTGGGGGAATTTGTCAAATAAAGCTTAGGTTTCTGTGGCAATCAATTGACTCATTCTTTTACTTTACTTTTTTTCTCCAGCAGAAAAAGCACTCTAGACTCTAGGTGTTTTCTTCATAGAAGGCGGTGTTCCTAACTTCCTCCCCTTACGAGTGAAAATTACCCCTTTACTCAAAATGTCAAAATGTCCCCATGAGCTCACCGTTTTCAGCTTTTCCTTGTGGAGTATTTTGGTCCCCATGTGTCTAGTTAAATGAGCGTGCACCCACGCACGCACACGCACGTACACACACACGCACATGCACATACGCATGCACGCACACACTCAAACACGCATGCAAACACGCACACACACACACACACTTATAGCTCTGTGCTCAGTGAAGTGTTGCATTTAATGCAAGGTAAATGCAGGAGCTCAATTGGCCGGTCTGGTTAACAGCCAAACCAATCGGAATGTGCTCAGCCCTGGGCTATTTGATGGTCATTTGTCCTGTGTGTCCTCTACTATGCATGCATGCGTGCGTGCGTGCGTGCGTGCGCGCGCATAGTGTATGCTGTATGCAACAGCATACACAATAAATTTAGAATACTACACAATAGGGATGAGAAGATAGTCGGTTATCGTGATGAAAAATGCTCACAGTAATCATCATTGTCCTCTGTCGTACACTATAGGATGAATTCACCTTTGTTGAGCTGAAAATTTAGTACCTCTTAAACCCTCGATTGGTACACTATAATATTTCACTCTACAAAAATCGCCAAAAATTGCAGATCTACAAGCTCACAACGGGTTGAGCTATATTTGGCGAATGTTCCCCCCAGAATAGGGATGTTGGGGGTTCAAGTAGTTAACAAAAGTGGCATTTTAAGTTTTAAGCATATTTGATTGTCTTTATTCTTGTCCCAACAGTCATACTGTAGCACTGAACTTTATAAAGTACTGAAGTATCTGCCCCCTAAATGACCCCAAAAAAGCTGGCATTGTATTTCACATCAAACAAATATGAACAAAATAAAAAGTTTGAATCTTTTTTACGACATTAACCTGCGGCATAGGGTGCAGTCCAGTTAAATATTTTCATGACATTTCTTTTATTATTTCTATTGTATATTTATGGCCCGCCCCCATTTATAGCCTACTGTATTCTTATCAAGCTGAGCCGTATGGCTTTGCTTGATAAGAGTTATCACCCCCCCCCCCCCCCCCCCCCTTCTCTATTTCTCCTCCCACCCACCCTGCCTGTCTGTCTGTCATCTGTCTGTCTGTCATTAGGCTTTATACATGACTTTATCTCTTACTTGTTAATATGTGTGTGTATATAATGCTTATTTATGAGGATATGATTTCTGGCCATGTCATATGGTAAATGTCTAGATGGTCCTGAGGAACTCGGTACACGTCTAGAGGGGTGAGAGAGCTCCTCCACAATGCTGGTGCTCTTCCCTTAAGTCCTTTTAGACCTGGTGCAACATATACGTTGTTTTACCTTTGAAGAAGGTATGCTACCTCTGTGTCTCATTAGTTATTGCTTTACATGTAGCAACATCATTATTATTTTAAAGGGGGGGGGGGGGGGGGGGAATTGCACCACTCAGTTCACACGGGTGTGATTTTTTTCTAAAACTTAGGTTAGGTTTTAGAAGGCGTTTTTAGAATCGGCCTCAGGTATCGGAGCATGGGTGGAAGGGAGCTTTTTACCCAGTTTGAGAGTATTACTTTTTTACGAGTTTACCGGTAATTGTGTTTCATGGTTTGTATTTGCCTGTTTTCTAGTGTATTGTTATTGTCCCCGCCAGGCTGAAGGTTGTGGCTGAGACTACCGGTATTTTGCACCGTGCGTGCGTGCGTGCGTTGGCCCGATCGATGTGAAACGGTGCACACACACACTCCCTGGATGCCAGAGCAAAAAGGAACACACATGTTCCCAATAGGCAGAGCAGTGAGAAGGGAACACCCTTCTCACATTGACCCGCCTATGACTCACGATTGTTGTGTTGGGGCCGGCGAGTCCCACATACAGCTGAGAAAAGCAGCTCTCCTGGATTTCAACCAGCATCTTTAAGCTCTCTGGGAGTTTTATCAGCTTCTGTATAGATACTCCTGTGCGCTCCCTTGGCATGTGATCAGCTCCCGTAAGCCCGTTTGTTGTTTAAATTGCTTCCATAAGCTCTCTGGCGGGCTTGCCCCGGAAGGCCGTGTATTGCTGTTCAGTCAGTGGAGGAATTAACTCCTATAGGTCCTTTCTTTCGTTCTTTATTTCACCTTTTGTTTTTTTACCCGGAGTATAGTTCCACTATAAAATATATGTTTTTACAAGGGAGTCCTGGCCAAGTCGGCAAGGTTTCACATAAAACAAATACATAAAACCCATATAAAACATAGCCTTACAGATTAGCGTCGTATATTTTGATGGCAGTGAATTTACTCGTGTCACGACAGAGTATTTCCACATTGTGATTATTGTAAAATGTGAGTAAGGCTACTTCTAGCCACTACTCCTAATACAGTTGTTTGTATGTTGTTGTTATGTAAAAATAAATCACACCCGTGTGAACTGAGTGGTGCAACTCCCACCCCTCCCCCCCCCCCCCTCTCTCTCTCTCTCTCTGTCTCTCATTAGCAGGCAGCAGTGCAGCACTATCTCTCTCTCTCTGTTTCTGGCACAACAGTGCCACTTTTGGTAGTCATTGGTACTCGTGCTCATAGTGACATAGTCACATAGGTGGGTGGGTGAACACATGGGTCAACACATAGTTGAACGGACATTGCTGTTCCTTGGAGTGGTTGCACCACTCAAAAAAAGACTGAGTACGGCGCTGCATAAATTGTAATATTTTCGTATTTATTATTATTATTACTGGCAGCCACATCCATTCCGTTTTCATCTTTGAACTACTTCTTTATTTCTACATGATGTCTCTGATGTATGAAAGGTGCTGAATAGATAAACTTGCCTTGGCCTCCATCTGCGGTTGGCAGACATCTTGGCATCCAGCGTGTGCGTGCGTGTGTTAACCCATCCTGGGCGGGAACCCCTGTTGGTGTTTTAAGCATTATGTTATGCTTTATCTAGCGCGGCACTCTGTGCCTGCTATTTTTCAAAAATTGTGAAAATGTGGTGCAAATCTTTGAATATATATATTCTTTCAGAGCAAACGTTTTTATCTCAAATCTTTGCTTCTGGGGAGGTCCCTGGAACAACACATTTTTCAGATGGGGGTCGGCGGCCAAATACACATAATTCTAGGGGTCCTTGAGATGAAATATTGAGCACCACTGACAGAAACGTATTTCAGAAAACTGTCAGGATTTAGAAGACATTTTTTAAATTTCGACGTCAGGCCTAAATGGTTTAATAGCTTGTCATTTCCCAGCTTGATTCCTTCCGTTTCTCTCTCCATTTAACCCTCTCTTCTCTTCCTGTCACCCTTCTACAGTTACCTCCATCAATAACATGTCACAGTTACACTTTCACTGCTCTGGTTGTGTGCGTGTGTGTGCGTGCGTACGTGCATGCATGTGTGCGTGTGTGCGTGCGTGTGTGTGGTGTGTACTTGTAATACTATACTACCACATGTCTTCACAACTGTTATGCTAGTAGAACTTGAGAAACAGACATTATTTTCCCTGGTCCTCAAAAGGGACATTGTGTGGTTTTATGGTCAGCTATCATAGTGTGGTGTTATGGTCAGCTATCATAGTGTGGGTTTATAGTTAGTTTACAACTTGGTTGGGTTTAGGGTTAGGATCAAACGGATCAATCAGAGTTTTCCCTATTTTATACTTTATACCTTCTTACGAAAAATACCCCGTCTGCAGCTTTCAGCATTTTTCAGCAGATGTTTTCGCTAAAATGTTGCACAGTAGCCTAATTGAATACGATATGTGCACATGTGTGCGTGCATTGTATTCTCATGGACGCATGCATGTGTGCGGGAATGCGTTTATGTGCATGCGGGCGTGTGTGCATGCGTGCGTGCGTGTGTGCGTGCGTTGAGGTTTCTCATATTTCCCTTCATGTTTGTCCTCTCAGAGGACAAATAAAGGATGAGAGCCGAGGGGATGGAGAGAATGTAGAAGGACAGATTGGTGTGAGTGAGAGAAGTTGGCTGTTATTAAAGCATCTCTCATTTGTCAGCCTAACTGCTGCCCAAAAATGCTGCCTTTCATGCATGCACAATTTGCGCCCGGCGCCCGCCCTTCCATTTTACCCATAGAGTAATAAAAGGCCGAACCGGAGCTAATGTACAGTTGGGTGCCACCGATATTGTCCCTTATCATTTGACCCATTTAGGCCTGACCTCAACATTTTTAAAAATCCTTATAAATCCTCCAGTTTTCTGAAATAAATATTTTCACGATTTTTCAAAAATAGCAGACCTACAAGCTCGTAGCGCGCCACTCGGCGGCGCGCTATGAGCTTGTAGATCTGCTATTTTTCAATAGCTAAATTATAACAATGTTTAAAACACAAAGGGGTTCCCGCCCAAAATGGGTTAACTGTCTTTTTGCGCAGATCACGCAAACCTCAGCAAAAAGAAAAGGACAATATCGATGGCCTCCAACTGTAAGTTGCTCAGTGGCGGTTTTGAAGCCCCCTTAAGAATGGTCTACTTCCACATTTTTTTCTATTTGGGCACCAAAATCTGGTGCCAGAAATGCGGAAGTGCAAACGGGCACTCAATGTTAAACTCCAGCAGCACGGGGTTTCCTCGTCATTAATCCACGTGTCTGCCTGCAGTCCCACCTCTGACCAGTAGGGCCGAGTGCTTCAACGTTGGAGAGCCTACCTGAGGGCTTGATTTTACCTCATAGCATCTGACAGGGACAACCCAATCATAATTTATAATAGTTACAAATGAACAGACACTTTGAGATCATATAGCAATCGCTTAAGAATTGGCCACTTGCTATAGATTAATTAAAGGTGTAGTGAAACGGAAATGGTGGACATTTATTGTGAAGTTTCAAGTTGAAACACCGCTATGAAGTTTCTGAACCAATCAGAGCGTCGCATCCCTTCAGGGGATGGGACGGTAGCTAGGGGCCGTAGCTATGCTGCTGCTATGCTACGCAGGACAGCGTGTGGATGTTTGTTTACAAATCAGATAGTCGTCCAGCTTTACCAGTTTACTCTTATGTGGCTTATTTCTACCCTATAATGTTTTCAGATACATTTTTTAGCGTGATGATTAAGTTGAAACCGAGTAATACACTCCCTGGATGTTATCTTGAATGGGAATAAAAACGGAAGATGTTTGTAATCAGTAGCAGCTGTGCAGCCTGTGCTGGACGGATGTGGAGATATGGGGAATTAAACGGGTGAGCTTCATTTTTATTGGCTTTTATCGATGTTGGCCTCGACACGTCATCACGCAGCACGTTTTTGTTTTCAGGAAGTAATAAAAAATATATTTTTATGGACGTTTGATATAAAAACACACAAAAATGAGACTTTTCTCGTTTTTTTGGCATCCATTGTTAGGTATGCCCATATGATGACCACGGATATGGTCTAAAAGTGTGAAAAACGTATTTTTCATTTCACTACACCTTTAAACTGCCGGTGTCCAAAACACTGCAGCCACATTCATGCGCCTCATTTGTAGCCGACTACCAAACAAATCTTGTTTGCCTTTAAGACATATCCAGGGACGTCTTCTAAGTGGTAACTCCAATCCAAAGCTCCAGGTATACTGTAGATCTGCTATTTGAAAAGATTTGGTGTAGACGTGAGAAAGCAATCAAAGTACAGTTGTAACTCATGTTCTAAGACTAGAAGGTTTAAGTGGTTACAACCCAGAACAGAAGGATGTGATCCTTCCAGTACCTGTGTTGTTGTTGTTGTTTTTTCTTTTTCTTTCTTTTCCTGGCTCCTACATCTTTATATACTCTGTTCTGTACAGCCATTTCATTGTCACTTTCCTCTAATGCTATTCTCTTGTTGCTCCAACGGCCTCTATAGCGTCAGCTGAACAAAAAGCGCTGTTACCGTGGACAGGAGGGCTGAAACTAGACTTCCCCGCATTTCCCACAAGCTTAAGCTATTCAAATACTCCCTTTCTGTCCCTCCACCGTGCCCAGAACTCATCCAATCCAACACAAAAGGAACCATGCTTTACATTGTGTTTACAATTCGGCGAACTCGTCCCAAACGGACACAAAAAGAACCATCCTTTACATCAGAGTTGCTAAACTTTTTCAGCTCAAGGCCCAAAAGATTAATGGGGTGTCTCTCCGGGACAAACTTGCAAAAGTACATTATGAATGAAACACTTTCCTCTTCTACCCGTACCCCAGATTTGAACCCGATTCCCTGCACGCATTTTTACCATTTAGCTATAACTCTTATTAGCACAATAGTCAAAAAATGTATTTAGCCCCTGAGTATTTAATCAGGCAGGCTTGATCTAAATGTCTCAATAGAAGAGCAGGGAGACAAATCACAACCAGTATAAGTTATGCAACCTGGATAATGTATGACGCGGCTGTAGTTTTATTCATTGTATTCATTAATAGAAGGTGGCATAGATAGTCCTACCTACGTGGGTGTACTAAAGAAAGATACTGGTGCGGAAAGCACAAAGGAGCTGGCCAGATGTATGGAGAACCGAGATGACTGGAGGGCTCGTCTGAGAGAGATAGTGCCGCTTTAAGCCCCTTTTCAAAAATAGTGAAAATATCAGAAGCTGGCGGAAGGCGGCTATTAGAGTCAAACTGGTCTGATAGCATGCAAGAGAAAAGTGGCATGAGTGAGGTAGCGCTGCAGCTGACTACTGCTGGGCACAGGTGTGTGGAGTATCTGCGGAAAGATTGGTTTCTCTTCCAAACAAACCAGTGTGATCTGGATCAAAAAAAAAAGTCTGTCCGTCATGGCAGAGACAAAAAGCGGTCGGCACACACACAGCAGATATAACCACTTTAACCCCTTTAGGCCTGACGTCGAAATTTAAAAAATGTCTTCAAAATCCTGACCGTTTTCTGAAAAACCTTATGTTTCTATGTCAGTGGTGCTCAAACATATTCATGTCAAGGACCCCAAATATATATGACATTGGCCACCAACCCCCATCTGAAAATATGTTGTTCCAGGGACCCTCCCAGTAGCAAAGATTTGAGTTAAAAACTCGCTCTGTAACAATATATATTCAAAGATTTCAGGCACATTTTCACGATTTTTCAAAAATAGCAGACCTACAAGTTCATAGGATGAGCTTGTAGATCTGCTATTATTCAATAGTGACGAGGAATTTCCCATCTGACCAAAAGGTCATTTACATACATTGATAGTTAGTCTATACACCCTGACTTTGAAGCTTTCATCCCTGCTGTGAGAACACAGTGTGTCTGACACTTTGGCTCTGGTGACTTGGAACCCCCTTCTCACCTGTTCCCCCCCCACCCCCCTTCCTTGTAAGCAAATGGTTCTTCCATCTCTGTGAGCTTGTTATTCTGTCTGTGTTCCCGTCTCCGGGGGCCTGTCTGAGACCCATCTCTCGGGGTCCACCTTGTGGGCGGGACTAAACGCTATATGAACTGTGCCTCCTGTATTCTGACATTAAGCTTTTGGATACGTGCCTGTGTGGTTGGGGGAACCAGCATCTGTGGTCACGTTAATAAACATCATCTATTAAGACAGTCTTTCGCTCATCTTTGTATTTCTCACGCGTTAGTTCAGTGCAAAAACTGCCACATCAATTTGGTGTCTAGAAGTGGGATCCAGCGATGTCTGAGCTCCGGGAGATCAAGCCACGATTGTCCATCACATCAACGCTCAAAAAGGACAGAGATCAACAGGAAATCCGCGGCTGCGATCTACGGAGTTCAGCGCCTGGATTTAAAAAAACCCGTGGCTAGTTGGCTACACTGAAACGGTGAGAAATTTCCAATTTCCAAACATATTCCTGACAATTGAAGTGCTACATTTTTAAAGGGTTTAATTAAGTATGCTAAATTCTAAGACCATATTTTGCCAGCCTATCTATTGTGTAAATCTAGCCTAGTGGACAGAAAACGACCTTGCATTAAATAACACAACGACACCTTGTTACACTGTGGAAACAGCAAAAGATATCTTGTTGCACAAGCAGCATAAAGACATTTTGCTGTCCTCACAGAATAGCACAAAGATAGTTGCATGTTTTGAAAAACAACGACACCTTGTTAATCTGTGGAAACAACAAAGATACCTTGTTGTATAAAACAACATAAAGACATTTGTTGTCCTCACAAAATAGCATAAAGATAGTTGCATGAAGTCAAGTTTGTAACACAACGACACCTTGTTACTCTGTGGGAAAACATAAGATACCTTGTTGTATAAAACAACATAAAGACATTTTGTCCTCACATAGTAGCATAACGATACCGTGTTACATTGCAGTCAAAATTGTAACAAAAAGACACCGTGTTACTTAAGACTAGACAGTCCACATTGCTGTGTACTGAGAGAAAAGTGTGCCGGTCCCAGAGAACAGGGACAGGTGACAGATTAACATGGTGGGAAAATACTAGTAAATAGTCTAGGAGCATTTTACTGTCTCAGTGATTGTGATAAACTATTGAAAAAGTACATAGCAGTAATTAAATATGGGTAATAAAAAAAGTGCAGTCGCACTCCCAGAGGACAGAGAAAGGTGGTCTTCTCTAATGCGCGATATGGTTGCGAAATATGGCCTAGGAGCGTTAGACTGTCTTGATGAGTGGAAACAAATGGGGTTTCCGGAGCAAGGCTCTTTAAGTGTGGGAAAATTGCTTGAATTAGATAAACTACTAAAAAAAGCTGAGAAGAAAATGAGACAGAAAAAGACAGTAAAAACATCCAAACTTGACAAATGTGACCTGAACAAAAAAGTATTTTCAATGTGGATGGAGGAAGCACAGTACAGACAACGGGAGAGTCATATGAAAGAACTGCCAGACATAGATTCTTTAATGGAGGAGGAGAGCCAACCACAGGCTCCTCCTCCATATATCACTTCAGGGCCCAAATATTCGCAGAATTCTATTTTTTATCCTTCTCTGCAGGCGCCATCCCAAATCGGCCTCGACTGCCCTCCTATGCCAGCCAGTCAACCCCCGACGTCTACCAGCCGAAACGTCACTGCTCTCCTCACACCTTCTGATCTCACCACAAGCCCGCAACCCCCACAGAGCAGTCAACCCCCCTGTCTACAGACTGCTCTCCTCACACCTTCTGATCTCACTGCAAGCTCGCACCCCACCCCCCCCCAGAACATTCAACCCTCCTCTCTGGGAAACCCACAGCCCCCCTCCGCTCCGACGCCATCCCTGGTGTCTGCTATGCTCACCCTATTGGAAGAAGTTCAACGCAAAGAAGGCAACATGAACTCCACTCAAGCCAATGACACCAATAATAACCAACGTCCATCCTACACTGACATTTCTAACCCAGAGCTGGGCAACGGTAACAATACAAACACAGCACAGCCAACAACTCCAGTTCCCGCATCGACAAGACAGAAGACCTTGCCCCCACCAGTATATCGGTCCACCCCTATTCACAACGGGGAGACAGCGGCTCGTCACAAGAATATCGCCATCACCCAGGACAACACACTGTCATATGGGCAGGGAAGAAGAAGGCCTGGGGCAGTAACACGTGCACAGGGGGCGCCACGGTTTTATCATCTGCCAGGCAACACGCCCACCTCAAATGAACTTTATTCTGACCCATGGATGGATGAAGAGGAAGACAACATAATACAGGCAGCTGACATGCAATGTCCAATGGTAGAAGTAGCCAACCCGTACGGCGACGTAATGATGGTACAACGCTTATGGTCCCCAGACGACATATCCCAATATGCCGCTACACTAAAGAAGCCCAATGAAGTGGGAGGACGCCGCTGGACTCAAGAACTACAGGCTTTTTGTCGTACATACAGACCTACCATGAAAGAGGTACTTGACATCTGTGCCAAGAACATGGAACCTTCCGAAATGCAAGCAGTCCTAGATGTTGCCCAAACATATCAAGATGAGAGGCCCGTCCATGTACAATTTGAGAACAATTACAGATACATCACTGCTGTGGATACAGTTTGTGAGAAGATTATGACACTCTTCCCAACGATATTAAATCTGACTGAAGTGCACAACTGTAAGCAGGGCAGAGATGAAACGGTCAGTCAGTTCCACCACCGCCTGGAGGAAGCCATACTCACCCACGGAGGGGGAAAAGATCCGAACGACCCATTTGCCAAAGCCTTCCTGGTCAGTCAGCTAATAAGCAACATGCATGACAAACTCTCTAAGCGTGTGAAACAATCTCTCATTGGCTACAGAACAGCTGATCCGGCCGACATCCTCAGGCACGCAACTCATGCAGAGGAAGTCGAAAACGACATGAACGAAAAAGAGAAGAAACAGGATCAAGAAAAGACCGAAGCCCTCCAACTTGCCATGATTAGTGCTGTCACTACGCTGTCAACAGACAAAGAAGAACGACAGCAGGAGACACCATATGACGACAGTAGAGGCTATTATGACGATCAAGCCTACCATTCATCAGAGCCAGGCTATTATGACGATCAAGCCTACCATTCATCAGAGCCAGGCTATTATGACGATCAAGCCTACCATTCATCAGAGGGAGCCAGCAGAGACCGAAGGGACGAAGAGGATTATGGGCACCGGCTGGCAGGGACTGGTGGACAGGATAACTGGGGCCGATGAGGGACAGCGCTTCCAGACAAGAATACAATCGCCAGTCCAGGTTATGCACCCATTGCACACACACACACACACACACACACACACACCCCCCCTGGAGGACTGTCCTACACACACACACACACACACACACACACACACACACACACACACACACACACACACACATACACCTCCCCCTATCAGACGGCCCAATTAAAAAAAGAAGAAAAAAAAAAAAAAAAAAAAAAAAGTGGGGAGAATCACTTGACGGTGGACTCTTAACGCGTGTTGGACAGTTTGCGTCATGGGAAAATCGTTTCTCATCTGGAAAGAAAATATTGTTTGAAATATATGATTTTGTTTTCTGTTTTATCTGTTGCATTGTCCCTTTAATGAGAAAGTGTGTAAGTCATTTAATCCATGGCCAGTTGGTACAGTACCAACTGATCCAAATTATTGAACCCGGAAATCCAGCCTACGATCCCTTTGATGTGTAGATCATGATGGGTATTGCTGTATGCTTAGGGCTTTGTGTCATTCTTTTGCTTAAACCATTTCACTTACTATGTATTTTCTTCAAATGTGATATTATGATGTATTATTTTGATATTGATGGAAAATTCACAATTATTGTTAAATTAAGTTGTTGTTTAATTAACAAAAGGAGGGATTTGACGAGGAATTTCCCATCTGACCAAAAGGTCATTTACATACATTGATAGTTAGTCTATACACCCTGACTTTGAAGCTTTCATCCCTGCTGTGAGAACACAGTGTGTCTGACACTTTGGCTCTGGTGACTTGGAACCCCCTTCTCACCTGTTCCCCCCCCACCCCCCTTCCTTGTAAGCAAATGGTTCTTCCATCTCTGTGAGCTTGTTATTCTGTCTGTGTTCCCGTCTCCGGGGGCCTGTCTGAGACCCATCTCTCGGGGTCCACCTTGTGGGCGGGACTAAACGCTATATGAACTGTGCCTCCTGTATTCTGACATTAAGCTTTTGGATACGTGCCTGTGTGGTTGGGGGAACCAGCATCTGTGGTCACGTTAATAAACATCATCTATTAAGACAGTCTTTCGCTCATCTTTGTATTTCTCACGCGTTAGTTCAGTGCAAAAACTGCCACATCAATAGTTACCAAAAGGGGTTCCCGCCCAAAATGGGTTAACCCAAGCATGCCTATTCCTCCGGGGCGAGCATTTGACAACAAATAGCCAAACTACAAGCTCACGCCGTGAGCATTTGCTGTCATTAAACATTAAGCAGGAGAAATGTTTCTATTTCATGGAGAGAGAGAAATGAAACAACACTGCATGGTCCACAGTCTGTACAGCTGTTGGAAGACACACGGCACCCTGAAGGATGGGATCAATACTAGATCTACTGATGGTATCAGCACTGCCAAACAACACACACTCACTGTAGCACCCCCCCCCCCCCCCCCCCCCCCCCCCCCAATCAGGTTGGCTGCCTTTCAGTTCTGCAATATAAACTAAATAAATAAAAACATGGTGCATTTATATAGCGCCTTTATCCAAGGCGCTTTACATAGATGTGCATTACATTCACCCATTCACACACACATTCATACACCGATGGCGACAGAAGCCATGCAAGGTACCAACCAGCACATCGGGAGCAATTTGGGGTTCAGTGTCTTGCCCAAGGACACTTCGACATGTAGACAGGAGGAGCCGGGATTCGAACCGCCGACCCATGGATCATTGAAATTATTTATTTTTGAGATATAGTATCTCGTTTTCGAGAGGGTCCTAACAATGTATGTATGTCCATATTTTTTCAACTTCTCACGTCAGTCATTTGATTCATCAATCCTTTTTTTTGTCTACGTGTATTTCACTGGCTCTTTCTCATGTCTGCTCGGTGGCAGAAGTATAGCTACGTGTGACCGGATCTTGCACAATGTCATTAGAATGAATGCCTTATTCTTCATACCAAATCTATTACAATAGTGCCAAACCAATGGAAAATTGTAATGGGAGATTTAGAATGCCAACTACAGTGCCAAATATATGCATTATTGTGTATTTATCTTCCTTCCATTAAGTCCCTTTGCTCACCAATGTGCTCAGTCTAATTCATGCAGCTGTCAATCTGACAGCTGCAAGTCACTGTCGACAAGGAGGTCTCCAAGCCAGTATATCAAGCATGTGTGTTTCCTGTCTGTCAGTTAAGGTGTCACCAATAGTGTGTTGTCCTCGCAATAGAACAGATTAGAATAAGTTTGTTTCCTGCTCATTACACCTTAACTTCCCCACGCCAAAACAACCACTAACGACAGCTGTCAATAATGACAGCTGTAGTTCCCATGTTCACTTACTAATAGCTTTCATACATGTATTTGTGCAAATATCCCATTTAGAGTAGTCTTCCTGTCAATCTGACAGCTGAAGTCTTCAAGCCCTACTGGCAAAGGTGACGATTACCTACTTGGGTGTGTTCTCAAATTAGTCTGGTTCCTGCTTGTCTCCAACTATCCCATTTAGACTATGTCTAAATGTCGCAAGCAAACACCATGAAAGGAGATGAGTGAGACCACCTGTTATTATCTGTCCATGTCCTGTTGTATTTGAATAAAACACCTGTCACTGACTGTCAATTTGGGGGTGTGTGGTTGGGAAATAAAGGGGAGGGAAAGGAACAACTTGGAAAGGAACGGGGTGATGCTTCACTTTTGACTGTACTACGATGAGCAACCATGCTACCATTCTGCTGTACTGAGATGATCGGAACGAATAAAGAACGATGATGACGATTATGCCGGACTCCTTGATGCTGTGTCGTGCCTTCACCTCTGTCTACAGTCACATATGCTGAGACATCATAATTTCCATAACAATATTTACATGCCCAACATTTGTCAACACAACACAAAGAAGAAGAAAATAAAAAAATATATATATTTATATGCCAACACATACTGTATATACGCATATATCTATTGCTTGAATGTATTTTATGGACGAGATGCAAATTCAAGTTTATTTTATTTTTTATTTTTTTCCCCGTTTTTTTTTGTTGACTCATTTAGAGCTGAACTTGTAAATTAATGTTACATTGATGGGATTGACCTGAGATCAGATTCTAAAAATGTCTGTTTCTATGTCAGTCGTTCTTCAATTTTTTTAAAATAGCAGACCTACAAGCTCGTAGTGCGCCACTCGGTGGCGCGCTATGAGCTTGTAGATCTGCTATTTTTCAATAGCTAAAGCATAACATAATGCTAACACCAAAAGGGGTTCCCGCCCAAAATGGGTTAATTTATAATATTGACCACATCATCTGTGATCCCATGAACGCAGTCTTACCATCTGATACAGTATGGATGAAATATTGCCGTGTCCATTCCAAATTAATTCCGATGTAGGAGAGTGGAGGGATTATGTTCATCCAAAGGAAAGATTCCCCTCACTAATCAATAATGCCTCTTCAAGTGAGCAATACTTGTTCAGTATAAAGGGGACCTTGGCAAGTTGTATTTGTAAATGAACTTCTTATTCTCATTACACATGAGAGTTGGCTATTTAGTATTTACAAACGGAGTGGACACCCGGGATACAAACAAATAAAGGCTGTACACGCTTATCGAAAATACACACCGTACGCACAATACTTTAGTCACTTTATTTAGGCCCTATTTTTGAACAGCTTAGCAGGCCCCATGTGTTTAAATCATGTGAAGGTTGTTTTGACATTCACACACACAGAGAGACCTGCTGAATCAATAACATTTTGTCAACAAACCCACTGGCACTGCGGGGACATTATTGTCACACTGCTAGCACGTATAAATGGATAGAACGGATTTAGCTACCTGTAGTGTTGTGGCCTGCTGTATAAGGAACAAAACCAGAGAACATGGTTCAGTAATGTTTACCGGAGCCCGGAGAAAATCTGCTGCTTTTACAGAGACATGGTTGACCTCTGCGAGGCTGCGGTGGAGAAGCTCTAAGCAACAGGTCCAGAGCTGCGGTTCCTTCCCATCACGCCGTCTGCTTCATGAATGCTCATTTGAACTGCATTTTCCAGGGACGGCAGAGCTTGCAGCTAACGTTATGCAACAATGCTTTTGTGTGAGAAATGCCTCCACCTGTGACTAAAAGCTGTTTTCCCAGCTCGCTCGTTGAGGCAATGCTTTATAGGGCAGTGTTTCTCTCTCATTTCTCAACCTTTTTCGAGCCAAGGACCCCCAAATGTTTTGTTGAAAACGTTTTGTACCAGGGATAAGAATAGAAAAAGAAAACAAATCTAAATTATTCAAAATCTAAATAGCAGATGTACAAGCTTGCAGTGGAGCACAAGTGATGTGCTGTGAGCTTATATATCGGCTATTTTTGAAAAGATAAAGTGGTTAAGATGATTTTGAATGTGATGCTTTGTTATCTACTTTTGCTGGGGACCCCCTGGGACCCACTCAAGGACCCCTGCGGGTCCCCAGACGCCACTTTTAGAAGCAATTATTTTGGGTATCTTGCTGAGGGAACATTTATAGTGTTAGCAATTCTAGTATATTACATTAGCCATATTGTGTTTAACTAAGTCTAATGAGCACATTGATCCCCCCCCTTTTTTGAGCGGTGCTAGCCACTCCTATAGACAGCTATGTATGTCCCTGCCTGCCTGTGTGTCTGTCTGTCTGTCTGAGCACGGAAATAGCGATTTTTGACCACCAAGTGTCACTGTTGTGCAGCCTCACACACACACACACACACACACACACATGTGTCATATACATTTGTAAATAGGCTACACATTGATTCTGAATATTTACAACCGTTTCAAAATTCACATACCGACTTTGTGTATGAATGAATTGGCGCCTGGGAATTTGTTTGAAATTGTTGATAAAACATTAAACCCAATTCCCGCCAGCATTTATTAATCCCTCGATAGCGTATTGCAGAGGTTGTATCGCACGTAACACTTACTTTGAAGAGCCAAATATCCATAACCGCATGTTACAATGACAAACTGCTGTGTGTGGTGTCTTGACCGGTTGTTGTTGTCTCGGTCGGTGGTGAAAAATCCCGCCCGCGAGTATCACAGCGCCTGCTACAGGCCGTTGAAAAAGCATGTCTTCCAGAAACGGTGCAATGGATGTCGTTTCTGAGATACAGGGCTTTGAATGCAGCCCATACAATGCAAGTGGATGCGCGCGCATCTTCAAAATGGCCGTGGCCACTGTCCCACTTTGACTGTTGTGCTAACGAACAGTAGCTAACGATTCGATCGGATAAAAACATGGATTAAAGGATACAAACCCTGGAAAACGGAGGTTCTGGGTTTGGCAGGCTATAGGGTACTAATTTAACCCTACGGTTTTGCTGGGTTTGGCGTACTCAAAGTAATTGAATTTGTGTATTTAATATATATATTATATATAGGCCTTGTGTTAGCTTTATGAGTTAACTGAACTACCAATTGCTAATCTGTGTTATTGGTATGTCTCACTCCCAGATGGAGAGTTCAGGTCTTGAGCGAGAGCTGCCAGGGCCCTTCGTTAGAAGGAGACAGTACAGTAGTCCATAGAGCTGCCAGGGCCCTTCGTTAGAAGGAGACAGTACAGTAGCCCATAGTGGTTTAGTTAGAAGGAGACAGTACAGTAGCCCATAGTGGTTTAGTTAGAAGGAGACAGTACAGTAGCCCATAGTGGTTTAGTTAGAAGGAGACAGTACAGTAGCCCATAGTGGTTTAGTTAGAAGGAGACAGTACAGTAGCCCATAGTGGTTTTAGAAGGAGACAGTACAGTAGCCCATAGTGGTTATTGGTATGTCTCACTCCCAGATGGAGAGTTCAGGGCTTGAGCGAGAGCTGCCAGGGCCCTTCGTTAGAAGGAGACAGTACAGTAGCCCATAGTGGTTTTATAAGGAGACAGTACAGTAGCCCATAGTGGTTTTAGGAGACAGTACAGTAGCCCATAGTGGTTTTAGAAGGAGACGGTACAGTAGCCCATAGTGGTTTTAGAAGAGCCCATAGTGGTTTAGTTAGAAGGAGACAGTACAGTAGCCCATAGTGGTTTAGTTAGAAGGAGACAGTACAGTAGCCCATAGTGGTTTTAGAAGGAGACAGTACAGTAGCCCATAGTGGTTTACTTAGAAGGAGACAGTACAGTAGCCCATAGTGGTTTTAGAAGGAGACAGTACAGTAGCCCATAGTGGTTTTAGAAGGAGACAGTACAGTAGCCCATAGTGGTTTTAGAAGGAGACAGTACAGTAGCCCATAGTGGTTTTAGAAGGAGACAGTACAGTAGCCCATAGTGGTTTTAGAAGGAGACAGTACAGTAGCCCATAGTGGTTTTAGAAGGAGACAGTACAGTAGCCCATAGTGGTTTTAGAAGGAGACAGTACAGTAGCCCATAGTGGTTTAGAAGGAGACAGTACAGTAGCCCATAGTGGTTTAGTTAGAAGGAGACAGTACAGTAGCCCATAGTGGTTTAGTTAGAAGGAGACAGTACAGTAGCCCATAGTGGTTTAGAAGGAGACAGTACAGTAGCCCATAGTGGTTTAGAAGTAGACAGTACAGTAGCCCATAGTGGTTTAGAAGGAGACAGTACAGTAGCCCATAGTCGTTTAGAAGGAGACAGTACAGTAGCCCATAGTGGTTTTAGAAGGAGACAGTTAGAAGGAGACAGTACAGTAGCCCATAGTGGTTTTAGAAGGAGACAGTTAGAAGGAGACAGTACAGTAGCCCATAGTGGTTTTAGAAGGAGACAGTACAGTAGCCCATATTGGTTTTAGAAGGAGACAGTTAGAAGGAGACAGTACAGTAGCCCATAGTGGTTTTAGAAGGAGACAGTACAGTAGCCCATAGTGGTTTTAGAAGGAGACAGTTAGAAGGAGACAGTACAGTAGCCCATAGTGGTTTTAGAAGGAGACAGTTAGAAGGAGACAGTACAGTAGCCCATAGTGGTTTTAGAAGGAGACAGTACGTTAGAAGGAGACAGTTAGAAGGAGACAGTACAGAAGCCCATAGTGGTTTAGAAGGAGACAGTACGTTAGAAGGAGACAGTTAGGAGACAGTACAGTAGCCCATAGTGGTTTTAGAAGGAGACAGTTAGAAGGAGACAGTACAGTAGCCCATAGTGGTTTAGTTAGAAGGAGACAGTACAGTAGCCCATAGTGGTTTAGTTAGAAGGAGACAGTACAGTAGCCCATAGTGGTTTTAGAAGGAGACAGTTAGAAGGAGACAGTACAGTAGCCCATAGTGGTTTTAGTCGGTTAGGAGACAGTACAGTAGCCCATAGTAGTTTTAGTCGGTTAGAAGGAGACAGTACAGTAGCCCATAGTGGTTTTAGTCGGTTAGAAGGAGACAGTACAGTAGCCCATAGTGGTTTTAGTCGGTTAGAAGGAGACAGTACAGTAGCCCATAGTGGTTTTAGTCGGTTAGAAGGAGACAGTACAGTAGCCCATAGTGGTTTAGAAGGAGACAGTACAGTAGCCCATAGTGGTTTAGAAGGAGACAGTACAGTAGCCCATAGTGGTTTTAGTCGGTTAGAAGGAGACAGTACAGTAGCCCATAGTGGTTTTAGTCGGTTAGAAGGAGACAGTACAGTAGCCCATAGTGGTTTTAGAAGGAGACAGTTAGAAGGAGACAGTACAGTAGCCCATAGTGGTTTAGTTAGAAGGAGACAGTACAGTAGCCCATAGTGGTTTAGTTAGAAGGAGACAGTACAGTAGCCCATAGTGGTTTAGAAGGAGACAGTACAGTAGCCCATAGTGGTTTAGAAGGAGACAGTACAGTAGCCCATAGTGGTTTAGTTAGAAGGAGACAGTACAGTAGCCCATAGTGGTTTTAGAAGGAGACAGTACAGTAGCCCATAGTGGTTTAGAAGGAGACAGTACAGTAGCCCATAGTGGTTTAGAAGGAGACAGTACAGTAGCCCATAGTGGTTTAGTTAGGAGACAGTACAGTAGCCCATAGTGGTTTTAGAAGGAGACAGTACAGTAGCCCATAGTGGTTTTAGAAGGAGACAGTACAGTAGCCCATAGTGGTTTAGTTAGGAGACAGTACAGTAGCCCATAGTGGTTTAGTTAGGAGACAGTACAGTAGCCCATAGTGGTTTTAGAAGGAGACAGTACAGTAGCCCATAGTGGTTTAGTTAGGAGACAGTACAGTAGCCCATAGTGGTTTAGTTAGAAGGAGACAGTACAGTAGCCCATAGTGGTTTAGAAGGAGACAGTACAGTAGCCCATAGTGGTTTAGTTAGAAGGAGACAGTACAGTAGCCCATAGTGGTTTAGTTAGAAGGAGACAGTACAGTAGCCCATAGTGGTTTAGAAGGAGACAGTACAGTAGCCCATAGTGGTTTAGTTAGAAGGAGACAGTACAGTAGCCCATAGTGGTTTAGAAGGAGACAGTTAGGAGACAGTACAGTAGCCCATAGTGGTTTTAGAAGGAGACAGTACAGTAGCCCATAGTGGTTTTAGAAGGAGACAGTACAGTAGCCCATAGTGGTTTTAGAAGGAGACAGTACAGTAGCCCATAGTGGTTTTAGAAGGAGACAGTACAGTAGCCCATAGTGGTTTTAGAAGGAGACAGTACAGTAGCCCATAGTGGTTTTAGAAGGAGACAGTACAGTAGCCCATAGTGGTTTAGAAGGAGACAGTACAGTAGCCCATAGTGGTTTTAGAAGGAGACAGTACAGTAGCCCATAGTGGTTTAGAAGGAGACAGTACAGTAGCCCATAGTGGTTTAGTTAGAAGGAGACAGTACAGTAGCCCATAGTGGTTTAGAAGGAGACAGTTAGGAGAAAGTACAGTAGCCCATAGTGGTTTTAGAAGGAGACAGTACAGTAGTACAGTAGCCCATAATGGTTTTCAGCCTTGTGCATATCAAAGTCCATTATTGATTTGGCAGTTGAGCCACGGACCACCATTTGCATTTGATGAGATTTAACCTCTCAGACCTGGCATAGCCTGCTACAGTTTCTTGCCTGTGTGGGTGTTCTCGTATGGTGTCCTTCAAGTATATATTGTGTGAAAACGTTATTTTGCTTGGCTGTAATAATTAAGCTGCAAGGGGACATTGTTGGAGGATTTGGGGGATGAAATATAAAAAACAAAGTGCAATATTGGCCTTGTGTCTGTATCTTTTCGCATGCGCCAATTTTGACTCCTGGTTTGTCTCTGGTGAGGTATTTCCAGTGTCCCTGAAGCGGAGAGCGATGGATCAATATAATCCAGTTCCAGTCTCTGCTCGTCACCATAACCTCTACACTCGTATGTGGCCCTTCACAATAAAGGGCCTACCGGTATGTTGTGAATGGAAGACTTTGTAAGCATTAGCGTGTTGTGCAGGTTGCAACCTTGACCTTATAGTGCACAGTTTCGTACACAGTCGAGAGTTTAATTGACTCCCCTTAAAGCTGCTGAGAGAGAGAGAGAGAGGGGGGGGGGGAGGGGGAGAGAGATAAAATGATGGTGTGATTGAGTTGCTCAGAGCATCAACAACCAGAGGGGAAACAATTTCCTCGTTTTAACCCTCTCATCTCCTCTTTATGTAGGAACTGTTCTGTCGTCCTTCTCTCCTCCTGATCTCTCTCTCTCTCTCTCTCTCTCTCTCTCTGTTTAATGGTCTGAGATAATATATGGTCTTTTGACTCTACTCTGTCACAGCATTCAGCTGTGTTGCGTTGTGTAGGTGCGTGCGTGTGTGCGTGCGCGTCATGGACTGGGGGATAAATTGCTTCGTATAAGTCAACCCTTCAGGGCAACGATTTGAGCCCAGATCGCTGCCCTTAAAGCGCACGCACGCACACACACCCACACACATGCACACGCACACACACATGCAATTTTCAGTGAAATAACACAAAATAAAAGGCGGCTTGAGTTTAACATATAAGAAACGGAAATGGTGGGCATTTTATGTTGACGTTTCAGCTTGAAACGCTGGCTCTGAAGTTTCTGAACCAATCAGAGTGTTGCATCCCTCCAGGCTATGGGTCCTATACGTCCGTCTCATGCACAGAGGTTTGTTTACAAAGTGACAGACGGCAGAAAGGCCAGGGGATGTTTTTCTAACCTGTACACAACCTATATATATTTTAGCGTGATGATTCGGTTGAAAACAAATCACTGAATGCTTCTTTAAAGTAGGGTTTAAGGGTGTAAGTTTTTTTTTTTTTTTTTTTTTAGTGCTTTGCGATTGCTCGATTAATCAGCTATAAACAATTTATAGCTGCAGACCTACAATTTATTGTCACATCACAGGTTTACAGATGTTTATATGTGGGTGGAATTGTTTTTACCGTGCAGCGTGCACGCATGCACTCCATTTTGTAGTTTTCAGAAAAGGGATGAAGGATATCTCTATCCTTCATGCGTGGATGAAAGAGCCAGGAGAATTAGCACATTGTAGAAACGGATCAAAAGGGGAAAAAAATCAAAGCCACATATGAATACATGTATAGGCCTATCCATACGCATAAATAGCAGCACAACGCTTTTCAGTTCAAGGACCTCTCAGCAGAGAGACAGAGAGAGAGAGAGAGAGAGAGAGAGATGAAGCAGAGACCCTCACTACGTATAATTTATAAGTGTAGATAACATTTATATATTTCATTTTATAGGCGTGTATGGCAGCACTATGATCAGCGCTGTGTAAATTATTGTTTTATGATCATGTCCATGGACATTTAACCCTAGTCAATACTTGGTAAAGTTGACCTTTTGCTCTGCACTTTGAACTATACACAGGGCCGGTTCTAAGGGGGGGCAGGGGGGGGCATAGCCCACCCAAACGCGCGTCCTGCCCACCCAATGTGGGGTTGACACCCCACACGCGCCGGCGGAGTCGCCCCCCCCTTACAATTCTGTCTGCCCACCTGAGTGGGGCTGGCTAAATCCGGCCCTGACTATACACCTTTAAAATCTTATTGTTTGGCCAATTATTTTGGGTCACACTTTCAATATCATCATGGCCCACCAGTGGGTCCCAGTCCACAGGTTGAGAACCACTGACTTACCCTATACTTTAACACTAATACGATCTAACAACAACATAAATGTATTTTTTTCTGCAGACTTGCTGGCAGTACCTAAACACCCCTACGCAGCCATGGAGAACTGGGGCCTGAGCGTCTTCGTGGAACAGAAGATCCTATTGGACGCCGACGTCTCCTCGTTGTCCTATCAGATGGAGCTGACCATGGTGGTCGTCCACGAGATCTGTCACCAGGTGACTTGTCTGTCTGTCTGTCTGTCTCCATCTACGTGACTTTTTTTTCTTTTTCTTTTTTCGGCAGCCAGCCCCTCTCTGTTGCGCCTCGCAATATACACAACACACACACAGAGATACAAACTGTTGCCTAATTTGTGCTTAGTATTACTACCGTACATTCTGTCAGAGTTGATCTACATACAAGCTGACAACGCGCAACATAAATTGGTCGTTAGACTGACTGGCAGCTGCTACATGTGCAGAGAGACAGACTGCGTGATGTTCACTGCGCTGCTCTTCCATACAGACGTATAGCAATCCAGATCAATCTCAAACATGGGGTACACTGGACACTCATGCATGAAGGAAGCATGAGTTCAAGTCCGTTGCTCTCCCCAGGTTGGCGGAGGGTGTGTAGAGCCCATGATAACATTAGATAATTGACACAGGGGTGAAAATGGGTTACAAAATCGTGGGATAAAAAATATTTAAAAGAAAATACATGGGGTATATAGGGTGTCTGACTGATTGCCGCCGAGAAACACTGCCGCCTGCCGTGGACACTCCGCGGCTGATGCCGCTGCCGGAAAATACACTCGCTCTCCCTCTCAGTTTGACCCACCAGTTTTGTAGATATATGGCTTATAGAGTAATGTCTTGCAGAAAACAACGATTTGAGAAAACAGGCTTGAAAGGTTCACTTTCAGCTCTAACATTTATTTCACACTAACTAGACAATAATTATGCCTGAGAATCTCTTCCGATCTAGTCGTTTCAGACGCCTGAAAGTCCGCTGTACGTCATCAGAGGTTAGCCATGCCAGTCCCATTAGCCAATTTTAATACAGGATTTGAAACCGGGCGGAAGTGGTTCATTATATTAAGGTACTTTTTCCATTCCTAGAAATGTAGTGGAGTTAAAAGTACAATATTTGCCTTTGAAAGGATATTTCAAAGGCAATATTTGCCCATGGAGTCGCACAAGACCATACTATTCACTTTCTTGTTTACATTTTCATTCCATTATGCTGTCGGAAGGGAAGGGAAGGGGAGGAGTGTAATTTTAATCTATTGAAAGTAGCACTGTGAGATTGTCTCGTCGTAATGTATTGAATGCACATATTGAACTTGAAGTGATCTGGATTTGATTGGTGAGAGAGGAGATGATATTTGAAATGTGACCCAGTTCCATAATTAAGAACCAGCTGAATAAACGAATATAACATGACGATTGAATGAAAGCCAAAATCATTGAAGAAGACGTGCTCTATTCCCAAACCAGCAGAGAGAGAGAGAGAGAGAGAGAGAGAGAGAGAGAGAGAGAGAGGGGAGGGGGAATAATCCGAGAGGGAGTAGGAAAAAAGAGACGTGGCCAAAGCGTTTCTGGGGGTTCCCAGCCAAGAACGTTGAGACCCCCTGCCTTAAGGCAGGGGGTCTCAACGTTTTTGGCCGGGGACCCCCGGAAATGCTTTGGCAATGTCTCGGGGCCCCCACCCCGCCCCCTCCCGACCCCCAATATAAATTGACTGCTACAATAACCTTAATAATAGAGACAATACACCATAAATACATCCTGAAACCAGATATAATCATTAGGGAAGGTGTATGCATGTACTATGTGTACTATATGTAAACTCGCTGTGGCTCAGGAGGTAGAGCAGGTCGTCCAATGATCCATGGGTCGGCGGTTCGAATCCCGGCTCCTCCTGTCTACATGTCGAAGTGTCCTTGGGCAAGACACTGAACCCCCAAATTGCTCCTGATGTGCTGGTTGGTACCTTGCATGGCTTCCGCTGCAATCGGTGTATGAATGTGTGTGTGAATGGGTGAATGTAATGCACAATCTATGTAAAGCGCCTTGGATAAAGGTGCTATATAAATGCACCATTTACCATTTAACTCTTCATTTCCATTTTCCAGCCATTCAGTTGCAAAAAAAGGGATTTAAAAAAAAAAATTGGGCGACCCCCCGAGGGGTCGTGACCCACGGGTTGAGAACCCCTGCCTTAAGGGACACATGTTAGATTCCTTATGATACGTATCATCCTTCCAACAGGTGGAAGAGTGGCTGGAATTATTTCCTTAGTGCAGGCTTCCCACAAATTGCAGTTAAATTTGAAACATGAACAAGAATGGGAGTTTAAAAAAAAAACTAAAGAAAAAAATATATATATATAAATATACTTTGAACCTATCAGATATGCATCACGTGTTTTAACACAGACCTCGGTATACCTCAGTGTCTTGTGTAAATTATGTTTTAACACAGACCTCGGTATACCTCAGTGTCTTGTGTAAATTATGTTTTAACACAGACCTCGGTATACCTCAGTGTCTTGACCGCTATATCAAATAGCAGCAGCTATTAAATATGCATGAAAGCCCGTGACTAAATAATAACTACATTGGATCCATTGGAACACGGGTGCTTCCTTCTATTTCCTTAAAAAGTTACGGTTTTATAATGAAAGCAGTGGTGGAAAAAGTACTCAAATGTTTTACTTATAGTAAAAGTATCAAGACTGCAATAGAGAAATACTCTGTTACAAGTAAAAGTCCGGAATTCAAAATGTACTTGGGTAAAAGTACAAAATCATTGGCATCTAAATGTACTTAAAGTACAAAAAGTAAAAGTATAAATTAAGTTTTCAACCTATTTTCAAATGGCCGAAATGTACATGTACATGTATATACTGTAGGTGTTAGTGGGTTTTTTTTAATAATAATCTGAATCTACAAAGTAACTTGTAAATAAATGTAATGGAGTTAAAGTACAATATTTCGGATCCGAGATATAGTGGAGTAAAAGTATTGGAAATTGGAAATACTCAAGTAAAGTACAAATACCTCAAAATTGTAGCCTACTTAAGCACAGTACTGAAGTAAATGTACTTAGTTACTTTACAACAACAAAATATTAGTAGTACAAAAAAGTACAGTATTACAATTCTTTCAGCATTATTTCTTTTTTTTAATGTTTTGCCCTAAATGCCAAAAATAGGGACACCGGGGAAATGGGACAGAGAACTGATTAATGACAAGAATATGTGTTGTCTTCCTGTTAGGCTGTTACGGAACAAAGCAGCTATTGCGTGGAGGGAGAAGGAGAGTGAAAATTATCAAAGTATACAGCATTGTTTCTCAAAACCTCGTTTGAATATATTTTGAGCCAGGGACCCCCATATTTGTGTCGTTAAAATAATTCAAAAAGTATTGCGATGTGACGCGTCGTGAGGCTTGTACATTTGCTATTTTCAAATAGTTAAAAGTGGTGAAAAGGATTTTGAAGTCGGAACCCATTAAGACCCGGGAAAGCATCTGTATCATCTTAGATTTGATCATTTATAATTTGGCTGATCAATCGTGGAAAAAATTCCCCACCTCGGTTCTGACCGATTCCATGTCACTGTCCATCACATCCTCCTCCATTGCAGGCACTGTGCATGTGAACGTGATGTATGTGTGTGTATGCGTGAGAGTGGGTGGGTGGGTGTGTGTGTGTGCTTGTGTTTGTGTGCTCCGCTCCGTTGTTTTGAGTGGGTCAAACACAGCGGCCATGACCGCGGAAAGTAGCCCACAGCACGGCAGGGGGAAAACAATAGACACTATAAATGTTAATACAGCTTAAGACAGCTTGTTTGTAAAGGACTTATACATTTGCATTCTGTTGGGGGTACATATGCCATGAAGTTGTAAAATCTTTATGATTTTTTTCATGTGCCACAACACCTTTTTTCCCTGTGGCGTCGATCCAGAATATAAGGATATGAACGCTCCACTCCGCTCCCTCTACCCTGGAGAATTGCGACTACATTTTATGATGAAATAAATGACGAGGGTGGGGGGAGGGGGGAGGGGGGGTCCTCGGTTAACCCATTTTGCTGGGGACCCCTTGAACCTACTCAAGGACCCCACTTTGAGAACCACAGCGGGGTTTAAATGGTTCACGCTGTACACCCTGACCCATGACCTGGCACCGTGGGGAATGGAACCACCAGCCTGTTGAGCCAGGCATTAGCCACAGGTCTTTTTTTTCCTGCCTTTTGTGTGTGTGTGTGTGTGTGTGTGTGTGTGTGTGTGACGTGGGGGGGGGGGGGGGGGGGGGTTGGTGGTGTCTGCCAGCTACCCAAAGCGGGAGTCTGGAGCTTGAATGTGTGCCCAGAGGTGGTGTGTGTGCGTGCGTGCACGTATGTGTGCGTGCGTGTGTGTGAGTGAGTGAGTGTGAGAGAGAGTGAGAGAGAGAGGGTGTTTTTGCATCTGTGCTCAAGGTTAGTTGCTAAGGTAACCAGCTGTTTCCCATTCACCTAGTATATGATGTATAAGCATCATCTCTCTCTCTCTCTCTCTCTCTCTCTCTCTCTCTCTCTCTCTCTCTCTCTCTCCCCCCCCAGTCTAATGGATGTCTCTCTCTCCCCAGTGGTTTGGTGATCTGGTGACTCCAGTGTGGTGGGAGGACGTATGGTTAAAGGAAGGCTTCGCTCATTTCTTCGAGTACGTGGGAACGGACTTCCTGTTTCCTAAATGGAACATGGTGAGTGAACTGGTCGACATTGTTATGTTATGTAATTACTTTATGCCTATAATGAATCCATGTCCTCGGTAGCACAGAGCATTAATAGAACCACCACTCCAACCCCACGCATCCATATTTCACCAAAAGCTAAATATCTACAAGCTCACAAGGTGTTCGGTTCGAGGAATAGATAACGAGCATCGTGCACGTACAATTTCACAGTGATCAGAATACACTCGTAGAAACATTTGTACACATGAAACACATTGTATATCATTGCTGCCGGGTGGAAACCTCAGAATTCCTCATAATTCATATACTGTACATAGCCAAAATGCATTAATAATATTAGCCCTGCATTCCAAAATGCATTAATAATATTAGGCCTGCATTCCTTTGATTTGATTTGATTTGTATTAAGGATCCCCATTAGCTGGTGCCATAGCAACCAGCTAGTCTTCCTGGGGTCCACATGAGAATAAACATTCCAGTACACATATAATTACAAATACACATTTTTTTAAAAAGTCAGTATTCAACACTTCACTGTATCAAATGGAATTTTAGATGCTTTTTAAACGTTAATTCACTGTAAATGCAACAGAGGTTTCGAGGCAGGTTATTCCAAAGTGACAATGATCTATAAATAAATGATCTCTTTAGAAAATTATATTTTGGGTGAGGTAACACAAGCTGCCAATTACTGGAACCTCTAGTGTCATGATCATGCACAGTATTACTAAAAACAATCTGTGAATTTACGAAAACAGGAGTTTTACTACTCATGACTGTTTTGAACAACACAAGAGTATTAAAAGATAACCTATTCTCAACTGTAAGCCAGGAGAGGCAGGCATGCATACGACTCACATTTGTTCTGAGAGGGCAACCCATTACCAACCGTGCAGCTCTGTTCTGGACAACCTGGAGTGTGTTGAAAAAACCCCCCGCCAATATGCGCGTTTCCATGAGATCCGAGTGTACACATGCTTCGATATGTTCATGTCGATTATGCATCTTTATCTTCCCTCATTGTTTACCTGTACGCTTTTAATGACCTCATAATTTATTCAGTCTATACATTAATGACCTTGGCTGAGCGAGAGGCGATTCGTTTATTGTTTGTCCAACACTGATTGCTTTTTTTATTGTATGGCATTCATATTGCACCTGTAAAGTTTTATTTTTACTATAGGCTCATCATGATCTGCTGAATTTATAATGACTTTGTGCAATAAGTTTTAATTTAGGAAATTAACGGTCGGGTTAATGGATGCTTTCAATAAGCGTGCATTAAGTTAAAACCTGGATGGTACATTTACTCAACTACTTACTTATCCAATTCTGAACAGGGACCCCTTTTGGTGTTTTAAGCATCATGTTATACTTGAGCTATTGAAAAATAGCAGATCTACAAGCTCATCTACGAGCTTGTAGATCTGCTATTTTTGAAAAAGGGTGAGCGTTTTTAACTCAAATCTTTGCTTCTGGGAGGTCCCTGCAGGAATAACATATTTTCAGATGGGGGTCGGTGGCCAATTACATATAATTTTTGGGGTCCTTGACATGAAATATTGAGAACCACTGATATAGAAACATGGGTATTTCAGAAAACTGTCAGGATTTAGAAGCCATTTTTTAGAATGGATGGATGGATGGATGGATGGTTGGTCTGGATGGATGGATGGATGGATGGTTGGTTGGATGGATGGATGGTTGGTCTGGATGGATGGATGGATGGATGGATGGATGGATGGATGGATGGATGGATGGATAAACAGAGCGAATGGGGAGTGAAAATAGATAATTTAATTTGTTTATGAACGAACAGACAGTATTCCTCATTTATTTTTAAATGTGTTTTTGCGTGTGGTTTTTAGAATGAATGTCCTGGGAAAGAAGTCCATGCATTTGGTATGTGAGTTTTCCTGAGAAGCTGTTAATGAGCTCTACTGTATATGCTTTCACATGTTTAACGAGCTCTGTGCCTTAATGAGGTTTGTGTCTCAACGAGCGTTGCGCCTTCACACGTTGTTTGTTTAATTGGGGCAGCAGTATAAGTCTACATGTGCTGTCATACTAAAAGGATTATGTTAAAAACTACTACTAGTACTACTACTGCTACTACTGTAGCTGTCCAAATGTTAAATAATACAATGTGACCATAGCTCCTGGGTCAACACACACTCACTTCCCAAAACGTATAAGATATTGTGACGTCTTGGTACAAATGTGACAAAATGTCAAACGGTGCCTTTCCCGGGGACACTCCAGGAATGCAGAAGTGCAGTTCTCAAACCCAAGACATAATAGTGTCTGTCAAAAAACAGAACAAAGGAGACTAAAGCAGACTTGACACACGAGAGGCACCGCCGAGCGAGTCTACAAGCGAGTTAGTCGCCATGCCGAGTGTTTTTAAGTCCACTTGAGCCGACTCGGCGCCGTTCAAGTTAATGTCAAATGTCACCCGTTTGATTTCTTGGGAGTGAGAATGTGTCGTCTGGCTAGTTGGGTCGGTAGGCAACCTGGCGTCACCAGACTTTCCACCTCGGAGGAAAGCCTGTCCTGTGTTCCTAAATG